>NW_028288756.1:1827243-1979513 GCF_059628265.1 Tinamus guttatus | reverse complement strand
GCTTTAAAATTAAAGCATTTGTCCTTTCTGATTAACATTATGAGGGAAAGGATCTCTCAGTTACATGCTTCTCTTTATTTTATTGATTATGGACTACCTGCTCATCTTGTTATGTCAGGTTTGAAACTGAGCTTTAACAATTCAGTGAGTAGCTATATTTTCCTGAGACGAAATCACAGATGAAGGATTTTTTTTCATTTATTTCTCTGCTGCTAAATTCCTTTTGTTTTGACTCTTCTTTATAAAATAACTTTCTTTCTCCCCAAGTATTTCAATGGATAATTGATTATACAAGTGATATATAAATATTCACATGTTCTATAACGTAAAAACTGCAAAAGCAAACTATAAACAGTATAATGATATTCCTAAAATTCACATGAAAAAGGAGACAGGGAGAGAGAGAAGGATGCAAACAAAAAAGGCAAGTGACATGGAAGACATGAATACCACTCCAGTGATAATATACTAAATATGCGTTTTGAGAATAAAAATCCAAATGTGCTTTTTAAATGCCAAAAGAAAACAGTTGAGTAAAATTTCAAGTGGCAGGAGCAGGCTGTCTCAGCTACATCAAGACGAAGCTCAAGAAAAATACCTGGAATATATTTCACTCTTCAATTTTATAATTAAAACCAAGCCAAACTGAACCAAACAAAACAAAAACACAAAAAAGAGCAAGTTTAAATCAGCCCTCATGCTGTATACATGTAGGCAATTAGGCCTATACCAGGTACGTGTAGCTAAAGACATTCAAACGCAGCTGCTGGTGACAAGCAGCTTGCTGGCGACCTCGCTAAAGGAGAATTACCACTATCGAGCATTTGGCAAAGGGGGCTCGTGCTGCTGTTGGGAGGCTTTGCCATCCGTAAGGACAAGGAGTGTGCAGAGTGTGCAAGAAGGGGCCCACGTGTAGCATACGCGCCGTGCAAGGACGCACATATATACCTTGCACGCGTCTCCTCACCAGATGTCCTGAGCAAAAGGGCCCCTTCTCAGAGCTCAGGGGCAGCTCTCGTGTTTCCCCGTGCTAAGATACTGCTGAATGT
Source organism: Tinamus guttatus (assembly GCF_059628265.1). Lineage (NCBI taxonomy): Eukaryota > Metazoa > Chordata > Aves > Tinamiformes > Tinamidae > Tinamus > Tinamus guttatus. The sequence continues at coordinate 1,978,464 of NW_028288756.1, read as the reverse complement.
CATTATGTTGATACCGGATTTACTCCCTATGCCAAGGTGATGTTGGGATCGAGGGTGGACGATATGCTGCGCTCGGGGCTGCTTTACCGGCAGCATCAGGCAAAGGTGCTTTCACTTTTATTTATTTTTCTAATCAGCAGGCCCCACTCGTAAAAAGCTGTCAGGGAGAAGATATGTGCACACAGCTGATTTACCGTGCCTATTGGCCTCCGCAGGGCCGCCGCGACATGTTTACAGATGTGCCCACAGCTTTTGTTAGACACCAAAAGGACAGTGACGTTAAATGCTATCCGAAGCCACCCAGACACCCCATGACATTTGCATGTTAGGGAAATAAGGGAAGAAAGGAAGAAAGAAAGAAAAAAAAAAAAAAAAAGCACAGTTGCCCAAAAGCATCAGCTCTTTGTGGGTAAGCAAATATGGAAAAGGGTATGCTTTGCTGACAGACTCTTTATCACCCCACTAAGAACTGATGATGATCCACACAAAGATGACTGTGCTGGGGAGAAAACAGCAGTTTCTGAGGCAGACTAAAATGAATTAAAATGTGCATCCTTTGCCATGATGCTGGCTGGCATTTAAGCAGCAGATTTAGGCAGGTTGTGAGTCCGAGTAAAGCGTTAACGTGCAAAATAACTGGAGCTAAAAGTGACTGCAGCGGGGTCCAGAAGGAAATAGTGCACTAGGGCTGCCACTGCTCTGTGGAAGGAAATGGCCATTCTGTGCTGTGGTCCTCAGAAATGACACATTATTGCCTCTGCAGCACCCATCGCTCCCTTGCCTTTAAAGGTCCATTTACTTTAAATCAATCAATCCATCTTTCTATGTATCTATTACTTTAGAAGTCTCTTGCTGACAAGTTGCTGGTGCTGGGAGGAGTCTGCCAGTCTGGTCTGGTCCAGTCTGGTCTGGTCCGGTCCAGGCTGGTCTGAGCCAGACCTGGCCTGCTCCCGCCTGGGGAGCCACGAGGAGGGGGAGCAGACCATCTCCTTCATGAACTAACTGCATGTATTGTACAGGGACACCCAAGAGCCACGAAGAAACCGAGGTCAGTTCACCACGGCACCTGCTGCCGGCGGGTGTTGCTGCCCAGACTCCGTGGGGAGAGGGAAGGCTCGAGAACCTCCTCCCTGCTGCTCCGTGGAGGTAACCGAGACCCTGCCAGGTCCCTCTCCTGTGCCCCAGGCAAGAGGAGTAACCAGTGCAGGAGGGTCCTCAGCGGGGCTGGGCTTTGAACCGCCACCGAGCAGATTCAGCAGTCAGAGATGTGAAATCTGAGCATCCTCGAGGGCCCTGGGCAGGAGCCAGGTCCTCAGGCAGGATCCCCGAAGGTGTAGGGAGGGAAAGGTCTCCCTGTTTAGTCTTTTCATGCTAGTACAGGGCTGAAGGTACCCAGGTTTGAGGTGCCGTTTGGAGACAACTAAAAGTGATGTATATCCTAGTGACACTGTCCTAGAAATGTTAAATGCTAAAATGCTAATAAAACATACCTGGGCAGTCTCAGCCTGGCCATGCACCCTTGCAGGAGGGTATTGCCTGCATTACCTAAAGTGTGTGAGTGCTTCACAGGGGGAAAGAGGAAGAATCAACAAAGAAGAAAAAATGTTACTTCTAAGTAGATGTTTCAGTTCAGACCATCCAGGGTTAGTTTCTTTTCCTATCTTTTAAAGTCTGGCTTAGTAGAAATTGTTTCAGTCCTGCCACAATGAAAGTCCTTTTGGCATAATTTTTCTCTTAATTATCTTTCTTAAAGCTGCGTTTGTTTTATGCCTCTGATCTTGAGTTTTGTTTTTCCTTGTCCCCTTCTCCCCCCCATTTTGTGGTCACCAGATTTCACCTAAATCAGTTTGTTTTTGTGGTAGTATTACTCTCCAAGCCTCATAGCTCCTGAGGTGCTGTCATTCTGAAGATAGATGTTAAATGAGCTCCTTGCTTTTACCTTGAAAGAAGTGGAGAGTCTTGTAAAACCTCCCATCTGTTTTGGTGCTGTAAGATGCACGAGAGGAAAAATACCACTGTCTGATAGTTCATTGAAATAGAAAATACAGTGTGCCAATAGCTACCGTTAGAAATCAGCAGTCCCTGGCTCGGAAGATTTCTTCAAAAGTATTGTATTTTCGAATGCTTGGTCTGTCAATATCCAAACTTTTTCACAACAGGTACTTATGCTTCAGCAAGTTACATAAAACCAATAGCATAGCATTATTCAGAAACAGAAAGGACTGTCAAGAGCTAGCTTTAGGAAAATATTTCTATAGTTTCTGTTTATTGTTTATTTCTATTTATTAGCCCTACTCCTGTGGGAGAAGAAAGGAGAAAGAAAGAAAAAAAAAAAAGGTTGCCTATAGCTTGCATCTAAGGGAGAAAGATCATGATGGCAATTTTAGGAATGAAAAAAAAATTACCTAGCAACTAGAGTTCTCTTTGAAAAAAACTTTCTCTGCCTATGTGTGATGTCAGTGCTATTGCTCTTACCTCTTACCATGAGGCATCTCTTCTAGACCAGTTCACAGTGCAGGAGATAGTAGGACGAGTATCCTGGTCTCCTGAGGACAGGACGCTAAATATCACTGTCTTACACTTTTAAGTTTACAAGCTCCCACGTAAACAATAGAGTATGTAGGGACCCTGCACTGAAGGGAACTGCAATCAAAAAGTGCAAAGAAAAAAAAAAAAAAGCTGGTGGGCGTTTCTGTCTATTTTGGTTTAAAGGAGGCTGCCAGAGATGCTAGCTATTTTCTGTTTTTGTCATTCCTTCACCTGTCAGAGCTGCTGTGGGCATGTACTGACATAGTGTCTTTCTCTGTACACCAATTCAGCTTTGGGAGATGTCCTTGTGTACATTCCCACCATATGTGGGAGCTGATTCTCCTTCTCTTCTATTTTCTGCAACTATCACCATGTAGATTCCAAGCCTAAAAACATTCTCTACACTTTGACAAAAATGGAGACATTCATGCTAGTTTCAGCAGAAACCATTGTTTTATTTAGTGTCTTCACGATGATTATTTACACAATCCAGATAATTATGCAGGAAATAATTAAATATTAATTTAATATTTAATATTTTTAAGCTTTTAATATTAATGTAGAATCTTTATGGCACACTACAGGCTTGGCTGTTAAGTCTGTATCACTTTCATCATAGTGTGTCAATCAGGTATTTCATTAATCATAGTTGAATAGCTGTTCAAAGTCTTCAGATGCTTTCTGAATTCTCTGAGGGTTATTTGTGGCTTTCGTTAGGTATTTACGGTATATCCAATAAATAATATTGGGTATATTCTAGGAAATGTCACCTTGTATTAGGAAAACAACATAACAAAGAGCTTTAAGTGCATGCCACAGGGGAAGTCACATGCCAGGGTCTGCTGATAGTTGAAAGAGCTGGGGATGATTGAGAGTAGTAACCAGTTTTGGTCACACACTCCTCTGTTAGAAACATGAACTCCCCATCCAAAGAAGGAGGATCACTGGAGTACGGAAGTACTAGTCCACAGTTACTGTTGCCTCTATATGTTTGTTAGATTAGTATTACCTGTCTTAAGAATCCATCTCCTAAGTTATTAGCTTTACTTTAAGAGCAAATCATTAATAGAATAAATCAGTTAAATTTATACCCAGTATTTCTATGCTCCCAGCAGGCTATGCCATCAGGTTGTGGGGCCACACAGGGCTCTCAGTGACACGTGAAAACTGCTAAATAATATCTTAATTTCTACTGGAGAATTGCAGTACAAGCCCTAAGTAGCTCAAAGAATATGCAACAAAGAGCCATTGTGTGAAGCCACCTCTCATGACAACAAAGCTGTCTTGTGATATAAGAAGGTGTTTTGAGAAAAGCATTTATTTCAAAGTGTAACTACTAGAGGCCAATATAAGTTAAAATATCCAGTACATTTTATTAATTACTAAAAGGTTACGCTCAGGAGTTACTTCCCATGTGGAAGATTACTTCTCAGTAATTCTACCGTTCAGCAGTGAGTCTGGTTAAGTTTAAGGCTTTCTTCCATGGCTTGGAAAGGACATGATCGTCTGCCTACAATCCTGTTTGTCTATTAGCAACTACTGTTTTCTGGCAGATAAATCTTGTTAGGAATATTTATATGGTGACACCTAGTGGCATTAAATTAAACACTGCTTGTTCATAACCAGTGATATATTGTCTCATGGAATCCAGTCCATTTCTTGGAAATAGTGGTTTGAATTTTATGGGATATTTATTTATTTATTTTTCTTTCTTTCGCTCTCTTTTTATTTTAAAAGATTAGACACCTGCTTGCTTCAGAATGCTAAATTTGTTTCCAATGATATTTAAAACAGACCCTTCTAGGTCTGCTGAATAACACAAGAGAATCTATCTATCTGAAGAATGCTTCATATCCTTGAGATTATCTGTCTGCCCACATCTGTGTGTATCTACACACACCTTTCCACAGCCCCTGTACAATTAACCTGTGCAGACAGCCATTTTTTTTCCATGACTTTCTAATGGATGGCTATGAGAGCAGTGTGGGAAGAGAACAACTGAGATAATTCAGACAGCACTAGAAGAAAAAACAGTAATATATGAAGACAAGAGGGCAACTTTTTCATTGTCCCCTGTTTCCTCTGCCCCAGCCCATTCAGGCATCCATGGGTACGGAGGAAAATGTCCAGGGCAATGTTCATGTGTACACAGGCAAGTGGGGCATAAGTGTATCTTATCCACAGACAGGATTTTGGGAGGAGAGGAGAGTTTCTTCATTGGGCTTGTTATGATGCTCAGGAATCTAGAGGCTATATATGGAAGTCCCGTGACAAGTTTTTCGCCTAATCATTCGCCTGAATCCCAGTAATTTCACTGGGACTTCTACCACTAAGACAACTGGAGACTGTCAAACATTTCAACTTCAGCAGCAGTAACAACAGATACTCACTTAATCCTTAAGATAAACTCGTATGGAATTCCTTCAAAATGACTTGCTTTAACTGAAGGATGAACTGAGATTTGGCATGTTACCCAGTCCCATTTGGAGTCCGATTTTTGTCATCTGATTTATTTATTTTTTAAAGCTGTTCAGTGCTATTGATGTACTGCAGACAGACAGCATAAAATGTTGTGTAAGCAGAATGTATTGGGTAATAATTCGACTTTCTGTATTTATTTTCCATTTATAGGTGTGTTGAGCATCAGCATAATTCTAAATCCACACTGCTCAATCCTTTAGGATTTACTTGCCATCACAACTATAGTGATTTTAACAAGCGTTTCCCACATTTAACATAAAAGCATTCAGACATCTTGTTTAAAGCCACAATTAGAAAGCTATTTTTCCTCTTCAGTCTGTGTTCATGGTGGATTAAATTTTAGTCTAGCAGAGTGCTATTCATTCCAGAGGAGCTTTTCAAAATTAGTAAGATTTGATGACAGGTCGTGGAATTCTAGGGTCAAAAATTTTCACATATAGTGACCTGTAAGATGAAAAATAAACTTAATTTCTTGTTTTTATTTGAGGGACACTATTTTCTTCCATTTTACAAAATAGAAGAAGTCTCATTTTGATGACTGATTTGATTCAAGGGGTGTTTTCGGTTAACATGGTTCTCTAGAAGAAACATACATTGAAGAGTGTGGAAGCTTAGGGCTTTGTTTAAATCTATGAGTGTTTCTGGGCAATTTTTATTCACATGTAATATGTTCATATATAGTATGTTCATATATAGTATGTTTGTATTAAAAAGATAGCAAAAACAAAGCTATAAATCCTTACATGCAAGCTTTCACAGAAATTCAAGCAGGTTTTACTGTGGAGGGAGACTGTATGCTGGAAATGATGTTAGTGGTACTGTTGTGTTGAGGGCCAAAATAATTACAGACAGATGGAAACAGGATAATAAAACACATTTATAAGTTAAGAACCACATTACCAACAAGAACTATGTAATATTTACAGTATTTTGTCTTTCCTTATTGTCTCGTACTACAGGAAGGAACAAGATAAAGATTACCGTGATTGTAACTTTATGTGTTTGTTTTATTCAGTTACCCCTTAAAGCCCAATGTAAATGATTTCCTGTTTTATAAGTATTTTAAGGCAGTGTAAACATTCATTATTTTCTGTTTGTGCCTGAGTTTGAAAGAACCCCATCATGAGTTCTTTAAAGATAATTAACTGTATTCAGTTGATACAGGCACTTTTAAATACTTCATCAAGACTAAGATGATTCAGCTAGCCTCCTAAAATTGACTTCTACTCCATCAGTCTTGCCCTCTAGAAGTACCACTTTTTCCCAGTACTGCATACCTTTAATTTTAACACTGGTTAAAGGAGACTCCAAAGTCTTAGTATCCAGATTAGTGGTTTTTTTTTTCCCTTCTCCTCCATAGAAACTATATTGTCTAAAGTCTCTTTGTGTGAAGCTGCTGAAGGAGACAAATCTGTGTTTTAAATTAATATAAATATTGACTTCAACAATTTGTCTCTCATTTCATGCTGATCTTGCACTGATATTGAACAAGATGCTATCTGTTATCTTTATTTACCTTTTCTCCTCCTTTTGATATGATACCAAGAAAGTAGTCCAGATGTCTAGGTCATTGCTCTGATCTGTAGTCACAGAGGAGACCTACATTATGCTGGTGATCAGCTGGTAGAGAGACTGTTAAATAGGAGGTCCAGGAAAGTAGAGTTGTCTTTTGGCTATAGCGGGGAAAAAATACCTGTCCTGAAACTGCACAATAAATTCCTTTCAAGGTTACGTATTGCTGCTTGTCACTATGCTAATGGAGAATCTTTTATCTAGAATTAAAGAGGGTCGAAGAGAATCATGTTTTTTAAAGGCTTGTTAAAGACACTTTAACACTTCAGCAAAAGTATGCTGCAAAAAAAAAATAGTTTAGAAAAATTAATAAATTTTGCAGACAGTGCAAAGAAAATAATGCCAGTTAGTCATCTTTCGAAGTCTTAGAGAAATCTGAAAAATCACTCGTATGAATTGATTCATAAAACATGTTTCTAAGAAAGGGAAAGAGTGTGTTGTTGATGCAGAGGCACAATTCTCTATACAGATGCCATTTCTCCCTTTCAGGCTTGTACTTCTGTGTCTCCTCTTGATTTCTTTTAACCTTTGATTTCTAACTATAGCTTCCAACCTAACACTTATGGAAGATATGTGCCAGCTATTATCTGCATCTTGTCCTAACCTATTGTGAGATTTGGACTCATAGTTGAAATGGATATAGATAGAACACTTTTTTCTTTTTTTTTTTTCTTTAATATTCCTGAAGGAGTTCCTATTCCCATCAGCACTGTGTAAGCTCTTCCCTTTTTCTGATCAGATGTAATCAGTTTTTCAACCAGTTGGTTAACTGTGCTTTTCTGTTTTCTCCTCATTGCTTCATACCTCTCCTTTCTCCAAAAGGCCACTCTTAAGGAGTTTGCCTTTTCATTTTGCCTCAAGCAAGATTCTTGGAATAGTTATATTGAATTATATCAGTAAAATATTAAAATTACATATAATACCATGGACTTAATTTTCAGATTCAGGCTTAGTCAGGGATTCCAAGATAAATTTAAATCTATAGTAACACAAATTTTATGATTTACATTTCAAAATTTCAAAGTTGTAAGCATTCTTCACTGTCTATTCAGTGTGCACTTTGAATATTAAGCACCTGGTAAAGTGCCTGCCTGGACTGGGGCCTAAAATGAACTTTCTTTGAGGGAACATTTACTTTGTTTTTTACTTTTATTTTACATTTTTGAGTATTGCGTTTTCAGGTGGGCTCTCAAACGTAGCCTTGCGATTGAGCTAAGCCGGTGCCAGTGCATCTTTCTGTGGACAGATTTCTCCAATGACATAAGCCATTCACGTCAGGTTTTCCAAACTGGAATGTTTTCATGTTGCAGTTCAGCTTTGCCACATCCTTCCCTCCTCGATGTGGCGGTCGGTGTGTGATTGAGCGTGCGTAGTGGCGTTAGATGAGCGCCCTTCCTTGTTGGACACTGACAGCTCTGCCGCCGGGGCCCACGTTAACCAGCCTCACACAACCAGCAGGAATGGTTTCCTTGGCGACAGGAGCCGCAGCAAATCTTGGAGAACACCTGTTTTTTCTACTCCTAATTTCACCCAGCTAAATGCAGTCCCCTTGGAAAACTGGGTAGCTGCTTCAGTGTCTGCCTCAAAATAGGGGAATGGCGGTAAGAGAATGAAGTTACGTCTGAAGACCCACCGTGCTCGAAAAATCTGACAGAACTCGAAGTATTTGACCCTTTGTGAGTTACTAGGGATTAGCACTTTACCAGCAGATCTCAATGAAATCTTTGGCAGTCGGTGACATTATTTAAACTTGAAAAATCCAGCTAGGGATAGTAGGCATTTTCACTGTGTGAAATGACAGTGCATTACTGACACTGCAGCTCCGTTGTCGCCCTTAGGCTTTCTCGTCAGCCAGAATTCATAATTCATAAAGCACAGTAATATAAAAGGGCAACGTGCCTGAGTGCTTGAGAAAATTACTGTCAACTTGTAGCTTATAAATTTTTAAAATTATACATTTTCTTGATTGGCTTTAAAAAAGTTTATGTTTCCATTTCCTTTCACTCCCTTAAAACCCTTATTAAGCTGCAATTATTGTGTTATGTCTAATAAAATCAAGGTTTGACATATACCACACCATTATTGTCAGTCTCTGCGGTACTGTTTCTTGGCTCCTAATGTGCCTCAAGCTCTGTCTTAATTATTGTCTTCTATTGTAAAGTATGCCTATTAACAAGTTTGGGTCTCAAAATCAGTTCTAGTAGGACAGCAAATGCATTGCAAAGTATATTTCTGAAGAATTAATGTTTCTCATCTGATGTAAATGTTACCTAAAGGTTTTCATATAGTTATTGATATTTGTTACTCAGAAGCATTTTGCTCCAGCAAAGGAATGTGTTTCAAGGTTTTCATATGTGCTGGATAAAAGCCAGAATACTTATGTTTTATGGATTTTCTTCAGGCATCGTGATTATTATTTATTATTTGTTCAGTCAGGTCCACTATTTTGCCAAATGTAATATGCTTATTACTGTGAGAGAAAAGAATGAAATATGTCATGCATTTCATTCAAAGTTTGGCAGACATAAAATGTTCCTTAAACTAAAAGACTGCTTTTTGTAAGCAAATGATCCTATTCTGCTCCTTCTAGCTTGGATGCCCATGGTTATCTCACAGCTTTATAGTCAGGATTTCCTGTTCCCATGCAGGTAACTCCTGATAACCAATGCTGTCTTTGGAAGCACTCACTTTCTTACTGGCGTTCATGTTACCCCTGTTGGTGGTTTTAAAGCTGTAGGACTTGTTTAATGGGGAGATCAGATGTTGACTTTCCAATACATTTTGTGCACTGGTCATAGGACTGAACTCAAATCCTGTTAAATTCCTATAAACCTGAATGATACCAAATCAGATTCCTGAACTTCTACATTATAAATACTGTCATTTTTAGAATAGAGCAGGCAAATAATAGCCAAAGTAGTGGGTGTCTGTGGTCTAATACCAGTTTAAAATCTGATTTTTACCACTCCAGGCCAAGAGGAGTTGAAGCAACCTACTACTCATGACCTTCCTGTTGACAGGTTGCTTCTCATTCTAGTAGCTAGAGTCAATCTGAGCTGCAAAATGTTAGGTACTGGAAGGAGGTAACTGAAGTTCTTTTTTTAAGCTGGTGGTATTTTGACATCAGATATCTTCTCTAAACATTTTCTCAAGCCTTATCCCACTAATGCCTTGAATGTCCTACGGATATTGAAGTAAATGCATCATATCACTCTTAAGTTCTTGAGAGAATTCTCTTTGCTAAAGGAGAAGTATTTTAAAAGGTTCATGTTATTACATGGACAGCATTCATTTAAACCATTTTAACTCTTGGAGGTCATTATTAAGCCTTAAGGCTTTTCATACTGAGAAACAGCTAAGATTAAAACTCCTTGATCAATGTCTGGGGTGACAAAATTTCAAGAAAATTCTGTACTAAAAATCCAAACATAAATTACAGTGAATTTATTTTTGGAGCAATTCTAGCCAAAGGTCAGACCTCTTAGTCTATTTCTCCATCTTTGTTATTTTCACGAAACCTGTCATCTTGTCATTCAAGCAATCTCGTCAAGTCAAAGCAATAAAATAGAAAAGTAATCATCTCATAGAAAAATCAGCAATGTCCTTCCAAAAGAGGAAAGCTCAATTTGGAGTGTAGTTAAAAGAATATGCCTGGATCTTTGTGAAGAATGTGCCTGAATTCCAGATATTTGGTGGAAATAGTCATGTTACATCTAGCAAATACAAAGCGAACTCCTGATTTCTCTTGCAAGATTAATGATCTGGGGGGATTCTTTGTACACTCCCTAGTTTTCCACTGGTGGCAAGTATGAAAGAATGGATCATGTGTACTCACAAAAGATGTGGTGTGTAAAATAAGGCTCTTAGGTCATGTGCAGTGTTGAAAAAAATCTATTGCAAATTATTTTGGTTTCTGAAGTCATAGCATAAATTATCAGATGAACAGGAATAATTCTCAAGAGGAGAATGACATACAAAAGTGAGTAAGCTTAATAACGTGGAATTTGCACAAGGTAATTTGAGCTGTGGTCAAATAGATCTTTGGAAACAAAACTGGTTGAAATTCACACTAGATATGCAAAATTAGGCTGGGAGTCACCTATGAGTGGATGTCCACATTTCCAAGAGAAATAAAGATGTTATTTAATGGTACCAATGTAACAGCAAAGCAAACTAGATAATTCAACAGCACTTCTGCCTTTACCCACTGCCTTTTCTTGTACTGGCTTTCTTCTCAAGGATCATAAATATTTTCAACAAAGCAGATGTAGAAGTTCTCTTTCATACCTCACTTGAACTTGATTCATATATATAAAATATAATTCTGTTTGCAGAACTACTAAACTGTGCTTTTTTACCATTTACTTTTGGGCTATATCTTGAGTTCATTCTACTGCAATGGTAAAACTAATTCTGCATATAGATGGACAAAGGTAGAAATGGAAGAGAGTTAGCCTTCCTCTCACCTCGTCAGGAAACAAGCACATGTTTAGGGTATTTATGCCAGGAAGCATTTCTGAGTCTCCATTTATAGACATAACTACAGAAAGAACAGCTTCCGAAAGGATGATTTAGAGCACCTAATTCAGGCACTTAACTACAAATTGCCTCCCTGCAGACTCTGTCAGTGTTTCTTACCATTCACTACCTGCAAAACTTTGGAGATTATCCTTTTAATTTAGGTGCACGAGTCAGTTTGCCTAAAGCTGTAAGAGGAATACTGCACTGGGAACAGATTTTAATCAAGCAGATTTAAAATAAAATTCTCCAAGAGTCCATTGCACCCAGTATCCTGACAAACTTTGTCCTTATCTAAGATCATTTTAGATAAACATCTCACTAGTCCCCTGAACTGGCTGTGCTCCGAGTGTGTTAATATACACAAAGCTGCTACTGTAAGCAAGTAAGAAATCTGGGCCTTGTGTACTTTTTCTGAGTATTATAGTGTAGTTCATCAGCAAATTAAACATAAAACAATGAAAATCATTTCCATTTCTGTTTTTTTTTATTGTATCTCTACAGAGCTATATCTGGAAAATGAAAGCTTTGACCAAGTACAAAGTTTTAAGTTACTAGAGTTTTGCAGGAATTGTGTGCCTAAAACCCATCCCCTTAGCCATTATAATAAAGCTGAGGATGTATTTTCTGCAGAAATACAGAAATAGATCCAAATACAACCTCCATTTGATTTTGAGTGTTTCACTGGTGGTGTGTTTCCTATCATGCTTTACAGAAGTTGCCATATTTTTGAGTTAAAAGCAGGAGCCGTGTTGTGATGTTGTTCTCAAAGAATGAGAGACACCCGATACTCTGCTTTCAAAGCAGAGTTTTACAGTCAGCTATGCCGATACCTTCAACAGCACTTGACATGTGTTCAGAGAAGATACTCGGTGACAGGAAAGCCAGACACTGAGTATCAGAAACACACAGCTGTGTTGTGATTTACCAAAAAAAATCCCTAAAGTTTTTACCTTGCAGTTTACACTCTCTTGTCATGCAGTTATTCTGTTATGACAGACACAAAAATCTCTGTAGATATTTCCTTACCCTCTGCAGGTGTCAAGAGCTGTGACCCCTTTTTCCTTTTCCCCTATTCTGCAGCATTTTCTTAGCAGCTGAATGTAATCATAGGTATAAAGATATAGCTCATAATTTAAAAGATTCAAACATGTATTGACACTATTCCCAAGCATAGGGTGATTGACTAAATTCCTTTATTATCCATTTTTATTAGTCCTTTTTTTTAATTTGCAATGAAATGAATTGCATTATTTAAAGAAAACAAATATTTCATACTGTCAAATTGTCATATGGTGTACACACCTGCATCAAAACAACATAAAGGCTGTTGTGTGAAGAACAGAAAGGGTCGAAAATGTTAACAGGAAACTATCATGATGCCAGATCTCTTCAGATACCCAGTGCTTGTTAGGAACTTCAGTGTAATTATCAGTGGGATAAAATATTCAATAAGGGGAATATTACCTGCTTGTTAGATAGAGCAAGATTCAGAGCATCACCACTGGCTTGTTACAACAAAAGATCATAAGGTTGAAAATTACTTTTGCTGATTATGCAAGTAATGCTGTTTTATGCAGTCTACTTTCAGATGTGCAAATCAGCAGTCAGAGTGTACTGTGAGATGGTTTTTAATAGGCAGAGCTGTAAATAAAGAACAGGTGGCTGACCATATTAGATAAGTTACCTAATTATTAGAGAAGCTAATGGGGCAGATGTTGGTTCTGTATTCTTGATTCTTGAAGGCAGTGCCTGCATGCTTCACAACATCCATGAAGTCACAGTTTTTATTTTCTTTTGAGCAGTGGCCTATCAATTGTGAAAAGAAGATCAAAAGATTACCGAATCACAGCAAGAATCAAGATGGACCTTTGCAATTAGAATACTCTATTTTTATCAGATGCAGGCTTTGTGACAAGTTACTATATTCAGGGAATTTAAAAAAAATATCCACCACAAAATGCACTTTAAGGTTTTGCTGAGGTGATTTGAAAACAACATTAGCAAAAAGCTTCAGAATCTGGTTTTTATCCTCTGCTTTTTTTTTTTTTTTTCTTTTTTTTGCTAGCTGGTATAGGAGTAATGTATATCACTAGTCTAGAGAAGAATTCCTAAGTGAGAGTTGTGTAAGCAAGCAGCAGTATTAGTTCTTGTGATAGCTTATTAGAACAGAATAAGGCACAGTAATGCTTTTGTTCTGATGGGTAACAACATCTGTATCATTATTATTTTTCACTAACTTTCTTTATGTCCTCAAATACCTTTGAGACCTCTCCAATATGAAATGTTTTTTATAGATCTTGTGTTTATGATACAAGTCTCATGAAATCCGCAGTTATTTCTTTCCCTTTTAACCAAAGGGAGAAAGTAGTACTAAGAGCCATATCAGGATCTAGATGTTAGGGAATAACATTAATTTATGGTGACTTCTCTGTATGGAAGCTGAAGTGAAAATAGCTATTCTCTTGCTATTGCACAGTAATAGGTTTTGTATCTGTGAAAATACTGTGTAGTGCAAGGCATAATTTCTGTGTATTTTGTTGCTAAACATGGCCAGCCTACAGCAATGGTGCAGCCAAGCATCGTGTTAGTTATCCTTGCTCATGTCACCTGTATTTCCCTACAACATTTCAGTGTCATGGTTAGAAGGTGTTATCAGTGTATTGCGAGGCACTGAAATATCTGCTTTATTATGTTACAGGATTCATAGAGGGGATTTCTGAACCTCACTTTTAGTTAGGTTACCCTATTTTCCCTTCTGAGTGGTAGAACTGTGAAGGATGACTTATTTTTCTGCACAGGGACTGCATTTCTTTACATGTGTATGGCCTAGTACCCAATAATTTGTGTTCCTTGAGCCTTGTAGCTACTGAGTGATGCATTTCTGCAATGTAAGTGCAATTCTGCCAGTGTAATTGGCTACCTAAATGCAGATCTGTGATGAATTGCTCCTTGTGAGAGTATAGGGGTTAATGTGTTCAGAAAAAGAAGACACATTTTTGGTGAACAGAAGGTTTTTTCCCATTATTTGTTTGCTATAAGAGCTCTTTTCAGGTTTTGAACCATCTCCCATAATATATAATAAAGTGCAGTACTGTTTATCTATAACTTACCAAGATTAGTTGGCCAGCTGGCAATGAGGTTGCTTTTTTTTGTTTTGTTATAGAAATGAAACAATTCACCTACAAAACCTTGTTTCATTGAAAGGACTGTCTCATCTACAACTCCACTGAAATCAGTGGTGATATTCCAGGAAAAAAGCTGAGTTATTGCAGGAATTTTCCTGCCATATTCAATCCACATCTCTGAAGTCTATGATGAATTTAATCTCTCGTTGTCTGTTAAAAAATGTGCCAGAGCAATAAATATTAAAATTACAAGATTGTATTACAAGCCAGAGTTTTAATTCCTGTGTTTTAATTAGTAGGAAGTGTGGTGGTTTGGTGATTTTCTTTTTTCTTTTTTAGATTTTTTTACTACTGTCACAAAATTTACTAACTGCCTGACTATAAAACCTTTGTCCCTTGTCAGAGAAATACCCCCAGAACACGTTTTTTTCCTTTCATGATTTGCTGAGAGAAAAGAAAGTCCAGAGACTTTCTGGAAGGAGAACTTCTGTCTTTAGAAGTCTCCATCGCGCCTGTGGGCACCAGAGCATTCAGCAAGTGCTTGTTTCCCCAGCCTAAAATAGTAGCCACTCCTCTGGGGACTGAGAAAAAAGCAAAATAACGAAATTTTGAAAAAAACATATTTCTGCATCTTGGCAAGGAACTTTTGTAAGCCAAACTTGACTTTAGCTCTGCTTATTATTAGTTCTAACACACTTATTTTTCTCTCCAAGTACCAAAACACAACATAATTTAGGACTCCAATGTATTCTGAAATCTATGCAGTATTTTTGTTCACATTCCTACAGATCTCAATTCTGCAGCTCTCCATCTCTTGGGAGAATGTTTTGGGTTTCTGTTTTTATTACTTTTATTTATTTTTCAAATACAGCCCCTCCAGCTGTGCTTTCGGAAAGATCTAAATTGTCACCAAGTTCACTGTGCAGCATTAAGAATTCCACAGCAACTTGTGTTAATTCTGTTTTACTTTGAACAGGTGTCTTGGGTTTTTTGCATTGCTATTTTATTTCCGTGGGACTTCTTTGTCTGAAACAAGCTCAGCTCTTACAGGTAACCTCTTAAACTGGAAATGTTAACTCATGAGGCAAGAAGAGAGAACTTGAGTAATCAGATAAATGATATCAGTTCTGTATATTTGTATAACTTCGTAGGAGAAATCTGTGATCTGTTTTCTCCATTCTTAATGAGAGCAGCTGCATCACTTCAGCTGCTTAGAGAAAGATCAGAAAAAAAAAATCATACTATAGAAGATCCACTGTTCTCAAAGAGTAGGCAAGAGAGTAAAACAAACCAAAAACCAATAATCATTTCTGGTTTTAAGGATTATCTTAGGAAAGTCTATGAAAACTATTCTTTTTTTTTTTTTTTTTCCCTGAAAACTCTCTCTTAACTATCCCATTTTGTGCATATATCTATCACAAGGACTCACTGAATATGATAAAGGGAAATAGGGATCAGGGATCTAAATAGCTGCCAGATAGCAAACCTTTCTGTATATTAGAATGTAATGTTCTCTAGAAATAGGCAAGGTGTGTTTTGTTATGTTTGAGTGTATCAAACCCTACCCTACAGCACCGAGCAGATTAGACCTCCTAAAGGCCTCTGTAGAAAACACGGGTTACTGTTTCACAGGCTGCTAACTTTATCTGGCAACCTTTGCAGCAAAGGGTGTCTCAGGAAAACTCTCTCACAAAACCTGCAGACTTTTCTAGGCTGTTGCCTGGGGTCAGTTTTATGTTGTGGGTTAACTTAACACATTGGCTGAAGGACTAAGGGTAGTGTCCCCCTTCCTAAATATTATGGATTTTTAAGTAAATGGTGGCTTAGGCAGGCCTGTGAGGTGGTTAGTACAATCAAACTCATATCCAAAGGAATTTTCATGACTAGCATATTTCTCTCTCCCAGTTCTTTACCTTGCAGGGAAAGAAAAAGGATAGAGAATGCGACATTTCCTGAGATGACTCAAATGCGGGTTGTCTGCTTGGTTGTACTCCTTATTTTTTATTATTTTATTTTTTATTTCTATAAATGGTAAATTTCTGGCTGATTACTGTGTGAGCTTACAAAATGGGAAGAGTTGCATGAATTGTCGGTTAAAACTGCAGCTAATTTTTGCAGAACGTTTTTCAGAAAGTGACCCAGAATGAGAAGGAGCCAAGCACCTTATGGTCACATTTTTCCTTTTTTCCCCTGCCAATATTTGTGTTCATTGGGAATCTGCAGGTATCTGAAGTGTCCAGCCCTCTTCAAGATGAGGAGTATACCTTGCTGCTCTGAAGGACTGAGGCAATCCCACTGGCGCTTCACAAGATATTTCTGGTGCTTAGCAAGTTGGAAAGTGTGAATGATCATGTCAGTGGGAAAGACTAGAGTGAAAGCACTTAATGTCTCACGCTTTATGAACCTTTTAACTTGAGAATGTTGTTACAGTGCTAGCAGGATTTGAAAATGAACAATGCTATCAGCACTTTGTCTGTTCTTATGTGCCACAGTGTTAAAATCTTGTTACACTCCATCATCTGGTACCGCATGTACTCTTAAAACATTACCACAACACTTGAATAGGAGAGAAGTCGGACCAAGAAAAGCAGTATTGATTCCTGAGGAAAACGAGCAGCTTGCAGGGCAATCAACTGCAGCTTCAGTGGTTCATGTCTGAACAGTGAGTCAGCGTGCTCAGAGTTGGAAACGTTTATAAAATTTCATTTGGGTTGCTGGAGGACAATGCTGGGACACCAGGAGTCTGGCAAATAGAGTCTCCCTTTAAAGCAGCATTGCCAGAGGTTGGAGTGAAAGATAAAGGGATGTGCAATAAAGTAATCATCCTTCTAGCTTAATTTGAATCATTCGTAAATTCAGTCGGGGCTTTCTGAAGTCTTGCACTAGCCCAGGTTCCTCAAAATACTGTGGAAGAGAGATTCTCCTTTGGGAAGATCTTGAGCACTGGTGAGAAATGCGTCGCTTCATCTGAAAGGCCAGGGAGCAAGAGAAGCCAGCATCTTTCCAGAGGATCCTGGCGCTCCTGTAGCATGAGGTAGTGTATTTTTAGCAATGACTGAAAGCACAGGGACCAGCAATTTCCAGTGCTGTTTCACAGTGGTTTTGGAGGACTCTGATTAACTTCAAAGCATTCGAACGAAAGCAAACCTTTGGGAGGTTAGCCACGAACGCATACAGTGAACCCAAGCCTGCTCTCCTGCAGCTACGAAAGCTGAGGAATATCTATTCAATGGTGCAGAGTTGTTAAGTGAGGGTGGTGCATGTCCAGGGGCCTGCAAGGTGGACCTAACACCAGGTTTTGCAGTTTACCTCTCCTTTAGTGCTGATATTTCCTTTCTCTCCCCACACGGACACGTGTATCTGCCAGAATCATATCAAGCCTGATCTCTCCAAACACTAAAGATGAAATTTGCAGAATTATCAATAATAATCTCTTCTTTTCCTTCATTCACAGTTCTCTCCCTGATTCCAGGAAAGCTTCCATCTACTGTCTGTTCAGTTCTGAGTTAGCTAAGAGGGCACAGAGCCCAGCCATAGTCTCCAATAGCCCATGTGCTCTCAGGCCAATTATTAAAAAGAAAAAAAAAAAGCGGTGCTCTTGAAAGCATCAACTGCAAAGGGTGGAAACACAAACTGCAGTGATAATTGTTGAAGCCCCTGTTTTTAAATCACACAAGCATCCTTAATTTCCTTACTAGTAGCAGTCCATTAGCCCTGTATGGCAGTTCCTTTATGGGAAGCCAAAATCTCAGCCTTTAAAAAAAAAAAAGATGCCAGAAATGCTCTGAAACAGTAGCTGTGTTACCAAGGGACTTCTGTAGGAAATGAAATGCTGGTAGCAAAGATCCAAAGTGCAAATGAGCAAGAGGATTACCTAAATCAGTGGATTTAAAGGCTGGCATCTACAGAGTGTGTCAGGACAGACCTTACTACACAGCAGAATAATTAAGAGGTAAAGCTCCAGGTGCAAATCCTGGAACTTCCCATCTCCTGTGTGTGTGAATCCCCAACAGTGAAATGCCTTAGAGACTCGATAATGTTTTATTTAAGCAAAGCTTCTATCAACCGAAGGAGGATTAGGGTTTTTTTGTATTTTTTTTCTGCACAGTGACAAATAAATGGTCTAGCTTATTTCACAAGAGAACTAATGTGGCAAAACCTTGAATGAATTGCTGGAGGCTGCAGTATGTGCAAAGGGGAGCTGGGTTTGCAGTTTAGTGGTGCTTTGCTCTCATTCCCAGCTGAGATGGCTCATACCCTTCTACAGGGGTTTGCTACTGCATCTGCAGTTACTTCAGGCCTTCAGTGGGACAAAACATGTGATAGGGTCTCTGGTGTCTTGCGTGTGTCTTAAGCTTTAAAGCACATAGTGCTTTTGTGCCCATTTCTGCAAAGTAGAACAAAAGCATTTGCAAAGATTCTGTCACTGATTAGGAAAAACTGGAAAATTAATTGGGATGTAATTTTTAAGGGGAGATTTCCCAGCATCCAGGTGAATGTTGCTGTGTATCTTCAACAAAAAGAAGGTACTTTATTTATTTAACCTTAGGTGTGCATACTCCTCTGTTTTTTTTTCTTGGACTTCATGCATTTGTGACAAAGTTCCGCCTATGGAATTTCAGATTTTTCTCCTTCCCATGCCTCCCTTCTTGCCCAAAGTCTTCCATAAAAAGTTTTGCTTTTGAACTTGTTCTGCTGAGAACAGACAGCTAAAAAGCCAAGGAAACCGATGTGATGGAGAATCCAAGAAAATTGCCATCCCTACCCTTACCTGCTTTGTCCTCAGTATAAACATTTCCTCCTTCCAAATGTCAAGAATGTGATTTGACTAATGTGATTTAGTCTGCATCTTAGATTCCTGCAATAGTCGCTTGAGTTCTCGTTAATGGAGCCTGTGATGTGATCCATCACATCCTAAAGCCTGTGGATATACCAAGGTCTATAGATGCTTACTGTACTCCGCTGGCAGGGAAGGGAAGGGAGGCTCTTAGCTCAGATTTGGATGCCTACAACAACATTAAAGTTTAGTAGAATGAATGTCAATCCTCGAGAGTAGGTGAAGAGCAGAGGTTCTCATTGATTGAGGATGCCTAGAAAAGTAGACTTTTAGTCAGTAAAGCATCTGCAGAAAAGATCTGGATTTTGCCAAAATATACTGAGCTTAACTGGTGGTTATTCCATTCATAAACAACTTATTGTAGCAGGAGGAGCCTTGCAGAATCTTTACCTGGGTTTAACCTTTATTGAACGGGATATTAAAAATCGCAAATAGAAGAGGCCAGATTCTTAAAATTAATGAATCTGATCACTGACTTTTTTTTAAGTGGATTTTTTTGGCTATATTTCGCCGTGTTACACAAAAGTAAATGTTAAAACTCTTGCTTCTGCTTTCAGCATGGTGTTTCGTAGACTGTATTTTCCGAAGAAGGGCCTCCTAAGCCTTTCTCCCCCATCCACAGAATCCTTGGATGGCAGCTGGTGGGATTGTATCATGTCTTATTATGTTGTTTTACCATAACAAGCAGATTTTCCACTCTATTTTCTAAGTGGCCCTGAAGAAGAAAGCTTTCTGTTAGTACCATGGCCTAACGTTTACCTCTAACAACAGTGTGGCTGAGTGGCTGACAGGCAAGGCCCTATGTGACCCTTCGCCTTATGCCGCTATTCCTGGGTCACTGAAGATCAGCAGTGATCAAAAAGTCTTTCCATCCAGTGGCAATTTAATGACCGGGCTTGTACCAGTCAGGATATTTTTCAGTAGCCGACATCAAGGTCAACAAACTTCACAAAGAATGACCTGCTTAGTTGGAAGAGCAGGGAGACATCAGGCAGTTCTGTTTTTAGCAGGAAGGGGTTGAGCAAGAAAGGTTTGTCAAGAAAATACGGATATTTGGGCAATGAATTTGTCTATTCCTTTTGAAGTCAATAATTCATAGCAAGAATGTAGTCTGTTGCAAGAATAAATGCTAAGCATGCAATAGAAAAGATCTGGCAATCTTGGTAAATCCCATCAATAGATACTTTTTGACACCTTTCAAATTGTAGAGTTAGCAGTTATTCATAGTAATAGTCCTGCTAGTCTCCTCACTGGTATTGGTGTGGCTCCTTCATGAATATAGGTATATAAGTGTGTGTGTGTGTGTATACATTTCCGTTACTCCTGCCCAACTGAGTGTTTCTTACTAGGGGCGTCTAAGTGAGTACAGAGGAAATGGACTGTGAAATCCAATGCGGAATTACAAGGAGCCTTTGGCAGTGCAGTGTTTTAGTGATAGGCCACAAGTTTGAAACCGTCTGCAGATGTGTTATGGTGAATGTGTATGCTTGACTTGTCTGGCTTTGCTCTGTGAGGTACAATTATCCTTCACAGTTCTTTACTTCGCCAAGATGATGATCAAGGGAAAAAAAAATACACACACAAGCACACACATACACACACATATATACACAGGCATATTTACCAAAAAATTCTTAATGAGATATAAATATTCTCTGCTCAAGATACTATAATGTACTACTTAGCATTTGGCTTATGATTTTACATAATTCATCTAAATATAGTTAATTGCAGAGCAGATTTATTTTTGTTGTGTGTGACATTTTCAGATGGCATCTTGATAACTTTGTTTCATAATGATATCCTACATATCTATTTTGGTACATCTAGGGAGTTTGAATCAATATACCTTTTCTGTTCTTGCATTTCAAAGTCTGTGGTATCTCTCCCGATGCTTTCTGTTTGACAGTCGTGTATGTGGGTATGCACATTTATATCTCTATATAAATACAATCACTCCATATGTATATATAACATATGTAATCATTATACATTTGTATATTTTTATATAAATGTATATATGATTAGATCAGCATTCATTTTGGGGTTCAGGTTTTTGACCTATGGGCCAGTCTGACAACTTTACTAGCAGAGAAGCTTTTTCCTTTTCTAACCTCATTCTCTTAAGGCTTTTGGTTCAAATCTGAAGTCACTGATACATATGAGCATATACTTAAAATATAATTATGTACTTAAGTCCATCCTTGTTCAGCAAATCATTAAAGGCTGTGCTGAAAGTTAACCAACACATTACAGAATTGAGCCTTTTTGAAGCAAATTATAAAATTTCCAAAGGACCCTTCAAGTAGAAAGACAAGACCACTTAGTAAGAAGAAATGCTTTGATTCAGATGAGGGAGTGGAGGTGTAACGCCAGAACTTACTTGTAAGGACAGTAAAAAACATGTTGTTATTTATATTTTGTTTACTTTTTTTTTTTTAAGTTTTAACATTAATTAGAGAATAGTCAAAGGACAGTGTCTTATAACTGTTGTCACAAAACTGTATCTGAGGGCATATTCAGTTCCTTTTAAGAATAATAGATGCTACGTGTTCTTTGGGAGAACATTGCTTAACTATACTTAATTAGAGGATGTGGTATGGTATATTGTACAGTCTAATGAAAGGATACGGCTAATTATTACTTTCAAATGTCAATATTAAGATTCTTTAAGGGTGTGAAGTATATGTAATTGCACTGTCATTCCCCATCCCCCCTTTTCATCCCATACTAACTAACTGAACCCACTAACCAATTTAAAGCAAGTTAAGGGGAAAAAAAAAAAGTTCCAGGTCTTAGAGATGTCATTTTCATAGATACTTAATGAAAATAGAAAGCTAAAGAGAGACCCCATTAATGCCCCACTGGCAGAAATCCTGCAGGTCGCTGTTTCTTGACACCAGAACATGGGCCGAGGTCTGGCACTATAGCTGAATGAAGCCTGGATCCTGTTCCTCTGCACCTCTCTATTAATTTCTGCTATTCATGAAATGGATTTCTTCATGGCACTTCTGCTGTTCTGGCCACATATGTGGGTAGCTGGTTTTAAAGTTGCATTCAAAAATGCAGCCAATGTTTTGGACCACATCATGCAAAATCCCAAGCCCATCACTCCCACTGACTGTTCCTTGCTGAACTACCTCTTGTACTCTTAAATTATGTGTTTTTTCTTTCTTTTTTTTTTTTTTTTTTTTTTTTTTGTTCTGAGGGGTTTGTCTTTCTATCTCAGGTGTAGTAGGCATGAATCCATTTCCCGTATAACTCCAGACACTCCCTCAACATGAAAAGCATTAATCATTTTTGAGTGGCTCTAAGTGCATGGCTATTAGTCTAAAATTAGATCCTTATTTAAGCTTCATTAAGAAATTCAAGTCAAATGTTCTAATGGAAGAGTACACTATGATAAAATCATATTAACTGCCTTCCTATGGCATATTTGCTGGTAAAGGTTGAATTTTCTATCATCTCCTTCAGGCAGGTTTTGCTTTGATATGATATGTGAGCACCGAAATAATGACTTTTTGGAACAGATTTACCTTATGAAAAGATCAAGTTGAATCTACTCTGAAGGGAGTAAAAATAAAATGGAAATCCCCCCTTCCGATATCTGTAGTAGAAAAGGTATCAAAGATGTGGTGGATTGGACATCCACCAAGCTGTTGTTCTGCAGGTGGGGAATATGATGATAGGTCTAAAGATAACAGATAAGTTATCACAGAGGAATTCGCTTGGTCAGTTCAACTTTTACTGCTAAGGGCAAGAGGAGCTATGAGTGGGAGTGGGGACCATAGTCTCACAAGCAGTAAAACCGGAGGGTGTGCGTGTCAGTGTGAGAGGGGCTGGTGTGTATATAGATGTGGGTGCTGGGGCTGGTGGTGGTTGGCTCCCTTTGTGTCTAAAATCTGCCAAACCGTTGCCATCCTTTCCCTGACATTTTGATCTGTCTCTCTATGTACCCCATATATTTTACGGGGCGAAAGTTACCGTGTCCTTACTAGCCAGGTGGAAGCTATTTCACAGGATGACTTTTCAAAGCAATTGGATTTAGGAACAGAATTCCGCTAGCCTTCTCCAGCCTGTAAAATTAATTTACGTCTCTCTTTTTTATTCATCTGCTGGTTCTCATGAAGAGGGTAAGGACTTCATATTTCTGAGTTTCCTATTCTTCTGTCAAATCTAATTGAGATTCACCAACGAGTTCAAAAGTAGCTGTCATCTGTGATCGATGAAGACAGGGCACAATCAGCTAAGTCAGCTATGGAAACTGAGCTTTGCCAAAGAACAGTAATAACTGAAACAGAAACGTTGTGAACTTCGCTGTTGTAAACAGAGTATGTTTATGAAAGATAGGATGCAGTAAGTATGGCCAGCTGTGAAACTTGTAAAGTCACAAAAATTTAAGTCGTCCCTTGGAAGAACAGTGTTACAGTGTGTAGGCAAAATGGCTGAAACTTCGAAGCTGTAAACGATGCCATATTTAATACTGAGCAGTAATAAATAGCTGCATCTAAAGAAGTTCCTTTTTGTGCCAATAGGATAATCCTCCTGTGTTAAATAGAATAAAAACAATACCAAATCTCAGATATAATAATCATTGAGTAGTATTTTTGTTGTGATCTTTTTATTTTTTATTACTTAAGACCACTTCAGGTGGAATTATGACAGAGAAAAACATATCCATCATGCTGTTTCATCAAAAATAGAAAAAAAAGTTTTTTTTTCTTTATGTAACTTTAAATGGTATCCTTTTGTGTCAAAAATCAAGTGTAGGTGTTTCTATTATTAAATAGTTTGTATCATCTAAGAGACTTGTCATTTGGCAAGAGGGAGAAATCTGTGTACTTAATATACAACCATCAGGTAGGACAGAAATCCACAAATACTTTAGTTTCATGCAAATTGTGTGTGAATAGCTTAGACGTACCGTTAAGATCTTAACAAGAAAATGCAGTTTTGAGGATGGAACAGATGATCAGACTGCAACCCGAATGTGGCAGCACTGACGTGTTTGTAGCCGTGTGGGGAGCCGAGCACGCGAGGAGCAGCAGGGAGATGCTCTCAGGAGCTTGGCATCCTCAGCTCTCGTAGGTTGTCTTGCTCCTGAGGCTAGGTTGGCCTATGGTAGGGGTTGCAGGTGTGCCCACATTTGGATTTAATTGATGAGCATATTTAGAAGAGCGTTCTGATAAATGCTTCAGACTTGTGATCTCATCTCCCGACTCTAGCTTGACTCGCTGATCCTGCGTGTTGCCTTTTGGCTCTTTGCTGTCTCTTTGTTCCTGACCTTAATCATCAAGCAAGACCACCTAATCCTTGCCCTCCTCATGCCTTTTCTAACCACAAAACCATTTTTTTTTTCTGGTTCCCCAACACAACATTATGTAATTTCTCTCAGAGGAAATAACTGTCTCTGCAATACGCTCTTTGGACAAAAACCCATTTAAGATTAGAGGGACAATCAGGTTTAAAAAGAATTTTCCTTCCTATAATAAATGAGTTGCTCTAGATGAAGCAGAGTTGATAATAGAATAGAGTCTGTTTAAATACTCTATTAAGAGAGATTTAAATGTTCATGTCCACAGCTATTAGTGCTATTTTTTTTTGTTATTTTTTTGGGGGGGGGGTATTTGTTTTTTCTCTAGCACCTTTTCAGTGGCGAAGAAAATGACTTTTGGATTTTTAAAGTTAGCAAGCAAACATTTCATTTTTGTTCTGGTGAGGTCATAAAATTATTTTTGTATGTTGTATGGTTTTAAAAAATGTACTTGAACAAGTAGTATTTCCAGGTAAAAATACCTGTTGGTGGTTGGTAGCTACTAGGTGATAAAACAGGAGCAAGGATAGCTGAGAAAGGATTCCTTGCCTGTAAATTTTAATAAAATAAGGCTTATCATGACTGAGTTTTGGGCCATTTGTCATTTCAGTCCCTAGGCTGAGGGGATCTGAATGACAGACGTACAGAGGGAAGAAGTGTCTTATTGCTGTGTACCAGTAGTACTGCAGGCAACTAAAATTATTGCTGGCACTTAGGTTTTGTATTAAAAGATTGTTTTATGTGTTAGCAGTCATGATGGATAGATCTCTTGTTTGTTTTTCTCTAGAAGGGCTTGGTTTTTTTATCATGTTGGGCTTTTATTTGAGGGAGAGGAAGGAGGGGGCCAGACTGGCCATTTGGTCTTATGCAGGCTGGCAGGAACTGTTCTTCCCTTTGAAGTAACCAGGTGCTCTCAGGGAGACAACTTCCCCGCGGTGTTTGGAGGGGAATAAAAGCACTCGGAGCAAAGACTGGGGGCCTGGCTGCCCAAGAATAAAACACTGGCGTGAGACCAGCAAGGGTCAGAATGGAAAACCCCTTGGAGCCCCAGAGGGCCGGGCTAGGGTGGCTGCAGCAGAGAGCGCTGGAAAGGAAGGATGTGGGCCGGGGGAGAAGAGTGCGTCACCCCTTCCTATTCATATCCGTCCTCTTTAGTCTAATCAAATTTTCCCTGCTTGGAAACATATTTTTGCTTATATTCTAGTAATACCCACCTTCTGAGTTTAAATGCTTTCAAAATTTTCTGGAAGGCTCACTGCAGACAGGCCTATTCCAGAGTCCAAATACTTGAGCTCAAGCATTTTCAGCGGTTACTGACTCAGTACTTCATGCTAACGGGTATTGGAATAAAAAACATTATTCCAAGTCAAGTAGTAAGAGATACTTAAAAAAAAAAAAAAAAAAAAAGGTGCATGGTGTTCTTAAATAGAACAAATAAGCATAACTTCAAAGTTCCTAGTAGTCCATACAGGGATCGGTGATATTTAGACCCCGTATTTGCAGATCTGTCTAGCAGCTTCCTAAATAATGTTCATATGCTTTATGACTAGAGTCAGATTATAACAAAACAGGGTTTCTTTCTGACTCTGGGCCTCTAAACATAGTCTGTTGCACACGATGTCTAAAGATAGATTTGACAGTGGGAGGCTGTGGGTCACTGCTTACAACTTGATGCAAGGTCTCCTTAGCATTTCTGCACATGTTTCTGGATAAATCACACAGATATGTTTAGCTGTACAGTAGATGGTATCTGCCTGGTACATCTACCCCTAATTCATCTTCCTTCCCAATGCAGAGCAGTTTGAATATGCAGTGCCAGAACTGAGCTTAGTAGTTTTCAAGCATGCAAGCAAAAGAAGTAGCAATTTCAGATATGGTTTACAAGAGACATGTTTTTTTAAAATTGCATCTGAGAAGGCAGGGTTTTGGGGATATGGTGTATTTTCTTTGGCAAGGTCTTCTAGCAGGTGTGGAGTTCATCAAGCATTCTTGTCCTTCAAAAACAAGCTGCAATAGGAATGAATTTTCATGTCACCCTTGACGCTGTAGCATTAAGTGTCTCAGATACAGAAAAATGGCAATGAAGAGACCTTCGCTATGTTCCCACTATTAACCTTCTTTACGACTCAAGCAAATTGCTTAAACATTGATTGAATGACAAGGAAGGGCACCAGTTCCTGGGAGGCGGAGGGGGGAGAGGGGGTTGTTTTGTTTTTGCCATCTTTCCTTTGGCCCCTTGCCCTTTGTAAGAAAAGGCGCTGTAAGTTGAAACGGGCGGAATCGTGGGGCGGGTGCAAGTCCTGCAAGCCCCACTAGTCCTAAATAGCAAAATGGTAGTAACCACTGCTCCGTCCCGTGTCTGTGGAAGTGCATGGCAAGTATGGATGGGCTGCTTCGTGTGTGATGGGGTGGGGAGATGGGTGAAGAATTTGTTGCTGATGGAAGAATTGATATATTTTTTTTTGCTTCTTTTTTTCTGTTTGGGTAAAAAAAGGTCTACACAGAGACTCCAAAAATTGGGGCTCTTAAATCATGTTTGAAAAATTAGATTTGGGAGCGGGAATCTAATAGGTGTTACAAAGCACTTCTGCAGCTCTTCCTAACAGCCTCAGCCCGTGTGTGCAGAGATTTCCAAGCTAGTAAGACACCTAAAAATGCTCAGTGATTTTGTGTGTGTGTTTGCTTTGTATGCATCTCATGGGATTCAGTGTCTAAAGCTTATTTATTCTTTTCAACTTCCACAGAACTTGGATTCCTATTACGGGAGTCATGTGGTGCATTGTAATAATCTGCCCAACTGTGTGCAGGGGGAAGGGACGTTATGAGGAGTGGGCGTTAAATGTCATATGCGAGTAATATTTGGAGTTTAACATAATCATTATTTGACATAATGAGATTTTCCAGCAACCATGAATTAGCTAACAGCAGGTCATGTTTAATTGAATTCTTTAAAATGAGTATACTTTAGCATTTTATTGGCTGTCAGCATTTTCACTATGAACCATATTTTGGAGGATGGAGTTTAATTAAACAGTATCTTAACAGTTCTAAATTTTATTGGGCTGAGACCTGGTATATAAGATAGTCAGAAAATAATTCATACATAATTATGGCCCCAAAGGAACTGAGGCAAATAGACAGGACACTCGCCTAAATTCACAAAGTACATCTGTTAAGAGGAATATCTTAAGCCCTTAAGGTGAACGAGAGAATTATTTCCAGGTAGCTTAATAAAAGTACAGCAGGGAGGTGAAGAGGATTATGAAAGCAGTCGGGATCAGATTTTTTTTTTTTTTTTTTTGAGGAGGAAGAATGTATTGTACTTGTATTGTGCCTTAGACCTTCCCCAGAAACAGCAGCTCTATTAAGTAATCTAAAATATATGCAGTCAGCACTTTATGAGCATGTACAATCAAAGTGGAAGATTCATAAAGAAGTCACACAGGAGAAATGGCATATAAATTTTGTTGCAAGTATACCTTTAGGAATCTGTGGAGTCATTTAATAATCTCTGATATACTGTTAGCTCTTGCAGTCGAAGAGGAGAAGGCTACGATTTTAAGCACTGAAGGTGATCTTTAATCCTTAGCGAGAGCTATTTGTTCCTGGAAGTGGGGCAGATTCCCAGTAAGGTGCAGATTAAAAGTGCTAAAATTACTAAAAAGGAAGAAGCTGTGTCCAGTAGCTGTGCTGCATGGCAGGTGAACTCCGTGTCCGAGCCCTGTCCGGTGGTTCACTACATAACGCATTTACCATTTATGCAAGAGCGGGATTCAACTCCCAGTCCTGGTGAATGAGCCATGTCATCACTGTCTGGTATCCCCCGTATTCACCTTCAGTACCATTTCCAGTCCATGAAATACCCACGGTATCCGGGTATCAACAGTGGCTCTGGAAGAAGTTCTTGCAGCACAGATGTCTCTTTGGTGCAGATGCGAGAAGACCAGTGAACTTGCAACGTAATCCAGAGAACCAAAGGTGGATTATTTCAGGTGTTTGGCAGGAAATCTGCCCAAAAAAAGGGTCCTTATAATAGATGGTATGAATATGTCCAAGAAAATTTTTGATAGGAAAATATCTACTGAAATAGTCCTGGACTGAGGTCTCAAGTTTGTGTTGCTCTTATTTCTTTATTTAATTTTCTTGCTAAGAGATTTAGAAGAATCGTGGTCAATTTTGACAATAAAATTACTTCTGAGGAGCCTAGGACTGCATCCAAAGTATCCCTCAGCAATATTATGTATGTTTCTGCACATGGCATATGTTTCACTTGATGCTTCAAATTTGTTTTTTTTTTTTAAAAAAAACAAAAACAGTAATTTTAACTTCTCATTTGTTCCACCGTATTGTTACCTGTGTGTGCAGATCCAGTGACGTGCCTGACTGGAGTGCCCATTGAGACTTCACTGAGAGCTGCTTTTTTTGTTCCTCTCCTTCCACGGCCCTTTTGTCATCTCCTTGCCCTGAATTTCTGGTTTTCTGCTGTGCCTGTGGTCCTGCTCTAGGGCTGTGTGGCAGAACTAGTTTTTCCTGCCTGGTGTGCCTGCTAGATTCAGACCCAGCCATGACCACTGCTGTTTTTTCAAGGCTTCTAATGTTGCGTGGGTGCTTAAATTTGGGTTTCCTTCCTTGCTTTTGCTTTCCTTGTATTAAACAGCAATATTAAACAATATACTCCTGTGGCACGCTGTGCTGTGAATTATTTGATAGGAGGGCACAAATGCAATCAGGGTAGACTCTAAATTCCTGTTTCCGAGTGATCTGAAAATATGCAGATCTGATCTTCCTAGATGGCTGAGTGCAGCTAAAGCTGCCAGACACGAGGAAGGAAGGTTTGATAGATGGTGAAGTCAAAAATAAATGACTTCAGAGATATGGAGAACAGAATGGAAAAGAATTTAGTTGTGAAGAAATCTGATAACTTCGCTGTGGTTTTGTGCCATGCTTCGTAGATAATATTGCCCTTTTTTTCTCCGCCCCCCTCCCCCTCGCTCTGCCAGGCAGTTGCTGCTCCTGGCTCAGAATGATACAAGCCCTAAGCATCCTTCCCCCCTCCTTATTTATTTATTTAAATAGCTAATGAAAGAAACTTCTCAAGTAGGAGCAGGAAAGCAGGGATAAGCTTTAAGAACCAACATGCATTAAGGAGTAGTGCTTGTCATCTTTTCAGGAATTCAAAAAAAATGCAGCACTGGGTATTGAATAGAGGAAAAATGTATTACATTGTTCAGCTTGGGCATAATATAAATTCCTATATTTTTAATAGGTCGCTTTCTGACTGATGGTTTCTATATCCTAGCGAGGAGATCTTCACGTTATTGTATCAATTTCTTCACCCGCCTGCTGCCTTGCATTTTAGGATTCTGTAGTATTTTCTTTTATCCTTGCTTTATTGTGGTCTATATTGTGGCCTATAGAAAGCAAACCTAGAAGTCCTTAATGACCCCTTATTCTGTGGCACGAGTCTCCTTCATGCAGGAGCGTGAAGTTTGTATAAAACAAACTTTTCTCTCTGCTTCCCAGGCAGGATGGCCGAATGCTTCACACTGCATCACGGCTGTAGAGCTTCTGTCTCCCAAGCCCAAATATGCTCCGATTCTACGAATTCAGAGGTGCCTGTGTGTGAAGACGTGTGTTACATGCAGGCTACACTAGGCTCTGTTAAAGGGAGATTCAGCTTCTCAGAAGGTGGGAAGTAAAAAGCATCTCTTTTGCCATGCAGTTGCTATATTTTATGATTCAGTTACAAGGAATGGTGCTGGAGGCAGATCAGTGTGAGGAACATTTTTGGATTCACTAGTGGAGGTGCCTGTCGGAGTGGGAGTTCATTTCCCAGCATCTGGGCCCCTGCTGAAGCGGATTGAGTCTCACTGGCTACCCCTGAAGTGCTCAACAAGGTGCTTCAGGGCTGACTTCGCTAGGAAGGACAACTGAAAGGGGAGAAAAACAAAACAAAACCTTCAACAAATTACAAATTTCTGTATGTGCAGGTGGACCTTTTTTTTTTTTTTTTTTTTTTTCCTGTTAAACTGGCGCTGTGTAAGAAGCACTTTCCAGATGCATTTATCTGCCCGTGCCAGCATGGTGACTTTATAGACTGTCCAGACTACCATATAAGTAGCTGACAAATCGCACTTGCACTGGCATTTTAGCTATTTCATTCAGAAGACGTTTGAGGAAGGCTTTTTCCACCATACTTTCTCTGCAATTAGCCCCAAATTTGTTTATGCAGTCTCCAGCAGCAAACAACTACAGGTTGCATTTAGAAATGGAGCAGAGGTTTCTAAGTAGTGTAAAACTGTTGCTGCATACGGGGATGTAGTTCTCTGGTTTGCTTGTGTCGTTTGGGCCGTGATCCCTCTCTGTGGTTTGCTGTTTGAGATTCCCTTTAAGTTCATATTTTCCAAAGTCATTGTTTTCCTGAAAATTCTTTGAAGCATCCTTGGGTTCCTTCATTTACTTTCTGCTCCCTTCGCTGGTTGTATGTGTTTGTAATCATTAATAGCTGTGCTGCACCAGACTTCTTACAGTGGAGCTGAAAACATGTTGCTGTTCTCTGAAACCTACAGTCTTACTCTGTGTGAGGCACAAAGGGAAGAAGGAAGAGGGCAGTGGGGGTCTATTTGTGTAGCTGATCGCTTTTACTGCGTGCATAGCGCAGAAGGCAAAGCACTTTTAAATGTCTGAGAATGACAGACCATGAAAATCATTTCATCTGGGCCCCTGTTCAGCACAGACACACTGGATTGCACTAACAACTGCACATTGCATCATTGGGGGGCACCGACAGGTAACTGTGTGCAGTCTTGTGCGCTTGGTGGGGAGAAGCCTTGTCTCCTCTTCCCAAAAATTGTACCTAAAATCATTCCAGCATCAAAACCTCAAAGCAGCTGGAGTAGGCTGGGCTGTATTGTATGTAATGTATTAGGAGCTGAAAGTACTTAACTTTACCTGCATTGTACTTGGCTTTTTTGTAAACTGAGCTTAGACCCTTGAAATGCTAAAAGATCCATCATATTCTCATATGGCATCTCAGATGATACTTTTACTGCTAACTTTGGGCCTGAGTTTAAAAGCAAACATCTCCCTATTTGCCCCCAAGAAAAACTAAACAGATGATCAGAAAGAAACAGCAGTAATAAGAGAAGATCAAGATAGCTGAGGCCAAAGAGAAAGTCAGTCATATCAAAAGTGAACGAGACGTCTCAGTTGATCTGTTATCATGCTGAAACAATCCGTAACAGTTCAAATTTAATCCCATAGTTGGTAGGGTGGAGGCCTTTGTTAAAAATGTGACATGTGATTTCTTAACAATGTCTCTGGCGTTTCAAAGTAAATAAAATTTCAGCTGCATGAAGTGCACTGAGATCTAACTGATATTTGTTTACTCTTTATGGTAGGGAAAAAAAAAACAAGAAAAGAATACATCAGGGGAATATAACAAAAGATAACGTTGCAAGAACTTGCTCTGAAATGAATAGGATGAGATACCCTTTATAGAGTTGTATCTTTTTTTTTTTCCAAATTGGTTTTTGAATCTCCTGTCAAGGAAAATAATACAAGGTTAGAGTATTCTGAGAAGAGTTCCCTCTCTGTATTTTTTTTAATTAGATTTCAAGTGGGGAGACCTCTAACAACTTTAAAATATACCATCCCAGGCCAGAGCCCTGATCTTCTTTAAATGAAATGCTTATAAAAATTTAAAGTGCTGTAGTAATTTTAAAGCCGTGTATGCTGCAGTGCCCAGAACCCTGATCACTTCCAAATTTCACTTCCAATAAATTTAAATTGCTTTGTGCAATGTAGAGTGATTTAAAATTATTGGAGTGCTTTAAATTCCATACTGAAGTGCCTATAAAATTTGAAGTCATCTAATAATTTTAAATCACTCTACATGTCGTACTGTGACTTAAGCCTATTTGAAAACAGAAGTCAAAGCATCCTGTGATTTAATTTCTAGGGGTGATAACCAGCAATGAAAACTGGCAGTTAAAGATGCATATTGAACATGCCACTTCTCAGTGAATGAGCTGAAATATAGATATCAAATATAACTAGGATGCATTCAAAGACAAAACAGCTCTGCCTTCTTTTTTAAGATGATGGGATAACACCAGCATTGTTTTGAGGGAGAGAGCTTGTACTATTGCATAAATAAAGTGCCTCATGGACTGTGAGATTAGGAATGCTTGTGAACATATTTGACTGAAATTGTTTACCCTCCTCACAACTATAAATAATATAGATGACTGCCATTCAGCAAGCTGTCAATGTGCAAGGTCCTGAGCATGAACACACTTAAAATACATTTTAAGGCAGCACATCTAGATGACATTTGGCATGTGTTGTGTATCAGTAAAGTCAAGTTCTGTTCTGAATTACGCCAGTATACATTCAGAGGAGTTTTCTACACTTCAGGATTTGCACTTCGTTATTTAAGTTTAATTTGCATTTAGTAATCTTGCAAGGTGAAGTGTCTCTTCCAAGAGAGCCTCGATACAGAATTTTATCCTGTCTGTTATATCTTGAGCAGGTATTAATCATCTAATGAACCAGGGAAGAAATAGTAACAGTATTACAGTGAGTCTGTACTGTATTAATGACTTGCCATATGGGCATTATGACTGCTATATGGGTAACGCTTTCCAAAACCATAGTGTTAGCTTGGCTGTACTTAGGGTGAATTTCAACATGTATGAAGAGAAAAAATTGTGATTATTTGCATGAATATGGTTTGGAAGATGATTTTTTTTGTGGTGTCTTTTCTCTGATTTTGTTTTTTCTATTTGTTATTTCAATGAGAAACACAGAGCAAAATCCATACAATGGGCAACATCAAGTGTAATAGAACTGAAGTCTGTCTTCAGACAAAACTGGGAGGGGAAAGTGGCTGTTGTCACAGGAAACCATTGAGGAAACTGTTGCCTTAGGATCCATGCTGAGATATCTCAGTCTTCATATTCCAGTTTGCTCCCATGTAACCTCTCTCGCTTCCCTTTGCACCAAGCAATAAGCTCTAAGATGACAATTGTCCTGTATGATATTAGTTTTAATCTGAGAGAATCCACTGGGGGAATAAACATCTTGTCTACAGGCATAACTTCTCCCACCGCTGATGCTGGGAATGTGACAGACATCTGTGTATCATCAGTTACACAGGGCCGTATCAAGGGCCTGAGGAGAAATGCAGAACACAAAATTCCTTCTAGAGGTGCAAATGATAAGCAAAATGGAAATATCAATAAAAAAATGGAAAATTTACATCATTCTAGTGGAATAGCTGAAACAAGTTTATCATCCCAAGAAATGTTATGGGCACTTCTGAGAATTGCACTTAAGCCAGTGTGGGTACCATGAGGCTAATGGAGGTGAAAGTGTCAGTCTGTTTTGCCTGGAGATGGATAAGAAGGTGTTGCCCATTCCTGTATTTAGCCCATATGTTCTTCGTAGTGAGGTGGCAGCTGCCTTTGGTCACGTCTTGGATTTCAAAGACAGGTCGGCTTGTGGCATTTAAAATACACTTTATCTCACAGGTTGGCAGCCTCAGCAGGTGCTTGTGCCTGGGCTAAGAGATTGCAAGTTCTGGGCTACAACAAAGGCAGCCCCATGGGCCAGCGGCTGCGCTCCTCTTACTGAGCACTGTGAGAAGCATCTGAAGCCCTCGGTGCTTCTCTTCACCCCTTCATGGCTTCTCAAGACTGCTGGGACAAAGTGAAGAACTAGAGAGAGGAACTGCTCTGAGATGAATTAGTATAGTGATATATACGTGTATGTGCATATATATATATATCAAAGCTATCATTGCCATTCAGAAAAATGTCTGTTTGACTATAGCCTTTCTTCTGTTTCAGAATAAACTTTTCCACAACTACAAAATAAAGAGCTGCAGGTGGAAGGGATAGTGGCAGTAGCCGTTTAACTCCCTACAAACATCCTGTAAAGAAAAAGAAGCAAATTTGACATACAGTAAAATTACTGAAGAATGAATAAAGATAACTAAATGTAGCAAAGCTTTCTTATTTACTGTTTTGTCATCAGAATAGTGTACAAACACACTGAGTGGCCTTTTTCTCTTAATCATTTTGCTTAATGTAGGTATCACACGTATTACTTGCATATAAAAATGTTTTGTGACATATCTTCCCACTATTTTGCATTTCTTTTGAGTCTTTTTTTGTCTGATCTGAGCTATAATGAATGCTAATCAAATTCTTATTTGTCCCATTTAAGATTTTACAAGTTTCAGCTATATTTACTCGTAATCATTTCTCTCTATATTTTATAAATATAGGTAATGCCATTTGTAACTCAGTCTTTTAAAGTTTGCTTTGCCTTATTGGTAAATTAGAGAGCAGCCAAAAGCTGAATAAAATATTAGGGTTGCATGGCATAGAGAATAATACTGGTAAATGTTGCAAAACACATCAGCTTTATATTCTTCCATGTGATGCTGCTTTTACAGAATCACAGAATCACTGAATGGTTGAGGTTGGAAGGGGCCTCTAGAGATCATCTAGTCCAACCCCCCCTGCTCCAGCAGGGACACCCAGAGCACGTGGCACAGGGTGGCATCCAGGCGGGTTTGGAAGATCTCCAGAGAAGGAGACTCCACAGCCTCTCTGGGCAGCCTGTTCCAGGGCTCTGTCACCCTCACAGGAAAGAAGTTTTTCCTCATATGGAGGTGGAACTTCCTCTGTTTCAAGCTACACCTGTTGCCCCTTGTCCTGTCACCGGCCACCACTGAGAAGAGCCTGGCCCCATCCTCCCTACAATCACCCCTCAGGTACTTGAACATGTTAATCAAATCTCCTCTCAGCCTTCTCTTCTCCAGACTAAACAGGCCCAGCTCACTTAGTCTTAGTCTTTCCTCATACGACAAATGCTCCAGTCCCTTAATCATCTTTGTGGTTCTCTGCTGGACCCTCTCTAGAAGCGAAATGTCCCTCTTATACTGGGGAGCCCAGAACTGGAAACAGTACTCCAGGGGTGGTCTCACCAGAGCTGAGTAGAGGGGCAGGATCCCCTCCCTCGACCTGCTGCCAACGCTCCTCCTCATGCAGACCGGGATCCCATGGGCCTTCTTGGCCCCAAGGGCACATTGCTGCAATCAGGACTCCCAAATCCATCTCCACAGAGCTGCTTTCCAGCAGGACAACCCCTAACCTGCACTGGTGCCTGGGGTTATTCCTCCCCAAGTGCAGGACCCTGCACTTGTCCTTGTTGAACCTCATAAGGTTCCTCTCTGTCCAACTCTCCATCCTGTCTAGGTCTCTCTGAATGGCAGCGCAGCCCTCTGGAGTGTCGGCCACTCCTCCCAGTTTGGTGTCATCTGCAAACTTGCTGAGGGTGCACTCTGTGCCCTCATCCAAGTCATTGATGAACAAGTTGAAGAGCACCGGGCCCGGTACTGACCCTTGCGGGACACCACTGGCCACAGGCTGCAACAAGACTCAGGCAGACTCGGTTTAGTTCTTTACATGACAGCAGAGGAACTGAGATGAATGAAGAAAATATCTGGAAACAAGGAAACACCTTCAAATGAAGAGAGGTTTAGACATACGGTATTTATGTGATGGGGACATGGAAATGATAAAATGAAAATCAACAGAGTAAGAATAAATGAGTTTTTGAATGGGATCCACTCATCACATTTATTTTGGCATGATTCTCAGCTGGTATCTCATCAGTTTTACTTCCCACTGGTGCTGCTGGTAGGTAGGTCTAGGGAGGAGGAACTGATCCCTCTTAATTCCTCAAGAGATTAGCCATTGCTGGCTTCTTGTTTCAAAATTTGTGTCTCTGCAAGTTGATTGATTCCTTATGATGAAACTGGGGACACTTCTAGTCTTTGGGTTTCTTGAAACTGACAATAAATTTGCCTCTGTGAGA
This sequence comes from Tinamus guttatus, assembly GCF_059628265.1. Lineage (NCBI taxonomy): Eukaryota > Metazoa > Chordata > Aves > Tinamiformes > Tinamidae > Tinamus > Tinamus guttatus. The sequence continues at coordinate 1,942,196 of NW_028288756.1, read as the reverse complement.
TTTTTCTTTCCCAACGTCCATCAGCAGGTCTGATGGAAGAAGGCTAAGCAGCACTGTCAAAACTCCATGGTGCAGGTCAAGAGATGAAGACCCTGGGAATTCACATGCGGCTGCCTGGTCCCAGAGCGCAACTCTGTGCAACTCTGTGATGGCTTTTGCAGCTTCCTTTGGTCACCTGCTTTCAGACACTTTTGGAGAAAAAATCCTAGGCTATGCAGGCTGCTGGTTGGCGCCACTTTTCTCTCATCGGCATCATTTTATTCTTTTTTAAAATGTATTTTTAGGAGTGAATTTATTTTAGTATCATCTATGATAGCAGATTTACCACATCTAGTACTTAGTAACCACACGAAACGTTTTATTATCCCGTTCTATTTTTCTCTTAGAGATGCAGAAAATAGTGATATAAAGAGCATCTTGCTTTTCCCTCCTCTCCACTGCCCCCAGTTTTCCTCCCTACCCCTGACTCTTGTGTTTGTCCTTCCCATACTTTGTTTCACCAGTAACTTTTAAGTGTTAAGGCTGTATGCAGAATATAAAAAGCCAGGACAGAATCACCTTAACTTCCAGAGCTGAGCTATATTTCCGAAATTCTCTCAGAAGCATCTTTTTGTCTTTCAGTTAGGTTTTTATTTATTGTCATGCTATATCGTGGATCTAAAGTGTCCAAGGCTTAGTTAACAGTCTATCATGTGCAATTCTTTGAACATCTATTTGAAAAAATACATATCCTAATAACTTGTGTCCTGAGCATAATTGTGAACACGGTAGCCACTTCTGTTATACAGCTTCTCAGAAGCTCCAATTTGGCTGTTAACATTGGATCCTGCCTTAAATCAGCACCTGATTTATTCAACATCTTTTGATTGTTAGCGTAGACTGCATTATTGTGCATATGAAAAAAAGCTTTATGGAAACTTCTTGCTTTTGGAACCTGCCTGCCTAGCAGTTTCACTGCTGGGTAATGCAGGTGCCTTCGGCATTCCTAGTAGCAGTCATTGGAGCTGGCACTCCTGGCTGTGTCTCCAGGACACTTCACTTCTAATGCCTTAATTGCCAAGTAGAGAACAAACAACTTTCAGCCAGTGGTGACAGGAAGAGATACCTTTGAGGACCATTTCTTCAAATACTGGTGTTTGTTAAGAGTAGAAATAGGTTTTAGCTTGTTCAATTTTCAGTCCTCCCTCCCTCTTCTGCATTTATTTTCAAGGGACTTGCTGAGTACATTAACTGTCCTGCCATTCTTTATGACTTTATCCAGTCTTGTAACTCTGCTATGATACACTGCAAGGTGATGTAAACACGGCAAGACAACTAGGCTTTGAAGATGGTCAAAATTTATTTCATAGCAAATTCTAACTCCATAGAATTATTCTTAAATCTGACATTTTGGTGAACTGCACTCACAACAGATTATATCTTCTGTTATCCAAAAATATCTCAGTGGCTTGAGTACTACCAGGAATTTCTCTGCTTGACTAAGCAATATTTTTTTATATTTACCAGAGGTGGCACAGTGTTAAAAGCAATCATTTGGACTTTGCTTTCATCATCAAGTAAGGGCAGGAGCTCTGACATCAGTTTATCTCTATCAGACTAAAGTATGTGTGTTTTTTCAAATCAATTCCAGTAACGTTCAACTAAGTTATTTAAAAATTGTAGTAGAATGTTGTATAGCCTTAAGGTTGCAAGTAACACTAATTATATATATATATTTTGTAGTATTATACTATAGGTGAGAGCGTTCTGTTTAAATTGCATAATTAGGATTCATGTGATGGCAACAAAAGCACCTGTTGTTGCTAGGTGAAAATCTGAATTGGAAGAGCAACAGCAAGAAGTAAAGTGCAACTGTCCTGGACAAATTTAGAGAGAAAGAATACTGAAATCAGATTAAGTAGAAAAGCAGATCATGCTAAACTAACATCTATTTTTTGCTTGTTTTTATTTTTTTATTTTATAATGTGATGACTTTTCTAGATGAAAGAAATGAATGTGTCTCCTGCCTAGTCTAAAGCATTTGATACAGTACAACAAAATAAATTATTCAGCTTGGAGAACAGAAAGTTAGTAAAGGAATTGAAAAATGGTTAACTTGCAAAGAAGGGGACTAGCATTTGTTGTAACCTCAGCATCAAACTGAAAAATAGGATTACTCAGGAGCATGTAGTAAATAATATTTTCAGGGGTAATGTGACAGAAATGTCAAGTTACAGAAACTGTTAATTGATGTTTGGAATAATATTCAGAAGGATTTTTTTTAACTTAATAAAAAAAAATAAAGTTAATATCAGATTCAAGGTGATGCATCAGTCTGATTATGGAAGGCTAGTGCATTAAACTCATCAGTGGAAGTGTCCAAGGCAGAGAGACATCCTTGCACTAGCAGAATGATCTGAACTGTTGCCTGGTTGCAGGTGATAATATCAGGTCTCTTTCCTCTGTAGAGAGAAATATTAGTACAATTGTATAAGGGTTTAGCAAAACATCACCTGAAATTCTGTGCATAATTTTGATTACTCATGTTCAACAAAGTAGAATTCAAACCAGAATAAGTACAGAGATGAAATAATTAGAATTTTGAAATGTTTATCACAGGGGCAAAGACTAGAAGAATTTTATTCCTCTAAAGCAGCAGTTCAAAAGCTGGGAGAGGAGGGAGTTTCACTCTATAGCTACTTTCATGGAATAAACACACCAGGAGAGAAGAGCTAATGTACTGTTAACGTACACTGCTAACGTACACGGTTAGCACAGGAATGTCTTTATCCCCTCCTTCATGTTCACTTTGTCTGGAGATTCCTTCTTTCTATCTAGATATTTGGAAATACCGAAATGCCTTATAGTAGGACACCTCAAAGCATATTAGTATGAAGAGTTAAATTATTTAGTTTTACTTATTGCCCTTAAGTGGTAAGCAATGCCTTCTCACAATTTGTCATTAACATGGCTCAAGTTGATCTGCCTGTGCCCATTTACTTGGTGAGCTCCTTCTAGAGTACCATCAGTACAGATCAGCCTGAAGTCCTAAAAATTTGTCAAGAAACTCTGATGTCATCCCATGTTTTTCATTTTTGTGAGCTGAAAATTCAAAATTTAAGAATGACATGTAAAATACATTTGAGGAATCATTTAATTTAAAAATGCCATATTTGTTCTTAGTAATGTAATTACTTGCTTTATGGAAGTGTGGAAACAGTATCTTTTTTCCTGGAAAATACTTTTTTATAGCACTCAAAGCACTATCACAATTTCTCAGTATAGATACAACTGTATTTAAAAATTACACCACGAGAGAATTTCACCAGTATGAAAATATTCTGTTTTGACCGTATTGTGAAGATAGTTTGCAGCTGCTCGGCAAAAACGATAACATGAACATTTTTGCCTTTTTTTTTTTAAAAAAAAAAAAGCTGTAGTTCGCATCCTTCCCATTCCATCCGTTCGCGGTAGTATTTGGATATCGATAGAAGGGCTCAGTACTCGGAGACCTCGAGGTGCAGAGCTGCTCATAGCGGGTGTTTCCTACTGAGGCAGAGTTGTCTCCCCAGCGAGCGGCCTACCAGGCCCGGCGCGGAGCTGAGTCCGCAGACATTGCTCTGCGCTGTGCCTGGTGTCACCGGCTTTCCAGCCCCAAGGAGCTTTGTCCCGCTCCAGGCCAGTGGCTGATCCGGTGGCTTTTCCCTGCTGGCTTGGAAGGGAAGTTTCTGTGTTGTTTGCTGTTCGGAGAATGCGCGCGTGTGAAGGTCGGCACCTGAGATGCTGCGCAGGCCGTGGAACTAACCTGCTGGCGTCTGGGGGAACTGGTTAAAACACCAAGTAAATAAATAAATAGATAAATAAATGCTAGTTTCCTACCAAAACGTGACAAGGTAGGCGCCAGCAGCTCCTGCATTCAGGCAGAGCTGAGATGCACCCTAAGAAAGTCTGTGTCACTGCCTCTCAGCTGTCACGGACAGGTTCCTAGCTCAGGTTTGATAGGCTGAGCATGTGTGGATGTGTGGACATGTTTGATCAGTTGACAGACAGGCCATCACTGGTCTTGACATTTAAAACTCATTTTTTACAAATGTACAGATGAAGTAGGTTAAGTAGGGACTGGCCTTTTTTTATTTTTTGTTTTTTATTTTTTTCATTTACCATGACTTACCCTTTGTGTGTGTTTGGGAAATGGGGGAGAGGAGCATATAAACACTGTGTTACGTGGCTGCTAGATAGCATTCGTGAGTACTGTTGCAACTACAGACCCTGTAATTGGCTGGTGCTGTACTAGAAATGTCAGTCTTGAGCCTTGCATCAAGAAATACGTATTTTTATTGCACTTACATAATCTGTCCTGAAGAATTGTGTCTTACAGTAAGAACAATGTCCTGTTCTTATTTCTTACCAGATCTCTCTGAGTATTCATTTATGCATTTGTTAGTAACTTAAGATTTTGGAAAAAAAAAATGGAAATTTGAGGATAAGTCTTGGATTGCAATAGCTACTAGAAATCTTTATTTTTCTCCAGCTTGCTGAACACTTCAGTAAATAACCTCTTCACAATGCAGTGAAGTGAATGATTTCTTGGTAAAAGTAACCCAGTACAAAACAGTAAAAATGCCATTAAGCATAAGGAGGAAGAAGAGGCTTTGAAATTATTTGACAAATACCTTCTATTTTTAATTCTCAGTGAGTTGTTATAATGTACCCCCATCACACACACACACACCACACACACACACAAATTCAACACAAAAAAATGTAAAAAATACTTGCTGTCATCACCATTTCATTTTCAGTATATTAATAAAAGAAACTGCATTGTGCACATCAAAACACAAAACGTGAGGCTGTAATTCAATGACTATTTTATTTCAAGGTTCCAGTGTCATTAAGAAGCCATTCCAAATTCACTGTCCTTTTTTATTGCCCTATCAAAGCACTTTCAGTGAAAATATGTCCTTATTATGTACTGCTCAGCGTAGTATGCGCTATCATCTGTCCTTGTCCTGTATTGATTACTGCTCCAGAAATAAGCAGGAAAAACCTATCGTCTTGCCTTTTTTTGGCATCAGTTATTTTATCACGTAAATATTACCTAAATATGCAATGGTCTATGAACTGTGTAGATAATGCAGCCAATAAACTTCATCCTAAACACAGCGAAGTTCAGCTGCTCATCACAGTGTGACTCTTCCCCCTTTCATATCGGTCCAGGGTGACCCTAACCCAGCAGGTCACCCGGCACGACAGCATCATTTGAGGCAGTGCTGTGGCTGCAGCTCCTGCATTGCTCCGTGAGTCACGGCCACAGCGAGGCCCATCAGGAGAAGGAGATGTTGGACAAATTCCCCTGGGCCATGGGGAAGCCCAGCGCCTGCAACATCCCTGCCAGGGTGTCCAGCGCCGGGCATGGCTGGAAGCAGCCCACGCTCCATCGTAATTTGCCCTTTTATAAAATCATAGCTGGAAGCTGAAGCAAAAATGCTCCCCTTTTAAAATTTGTATCATCACTGTTAAAATTTGTATGCCTATGTACATTTAAACAAAAAATAGAAATCCTCTAGAAAAATCTGAATTTCAAATTAGGGAAACATGTTTTCTGGGAACAAAACAAAACAAAGAAACAAAGAATACAGGAAACAATTTAAAACCACAGAGATGTCTGTTTGACATCATTTTGGCACTAAACTGCATCCACTTTGCAGTAGTGCATTTGAGATAAGTCTGACACAAATTTCTTCCTCAGACTTAAGCCAAAAACTTCAAATAGAGACACAGTGTAGAAATTAAAAAAAAAGCCACAAAGTTAGTATTAAGTAGTGATCATTGCTGCAGTGCAGCACTAGTAGAACCAGCATGCTCCTGTTTTTCAGAAGGGAGGTGGTGGTTGAGAGCAGGTGATGGACAGGAGCCCCTCTAATATCAGTTGGCGAAAACAGACTGTACTATGTTTTAGAGAAATAAATAGAGGGAAATTTAAAATGATGCCATCATGCATCCTCTAAAGGAGCTAAAACACAGAAGTTTTCTTCAGTGTCTCCCTCAGAAAAAATACGTATTAAAGTGTTGCAATATAAATTGTACTTTATAAAATATACTGAGTTATTAGAGGGACCCTTGGATATAAAGACTATAGTCAATATATAATTTCTTTTTTGGGGGGAAGGAAAAAATACAGGAAAGAAGAAATCCGGGACTATGCTGCAGAAATCTGTTTGGGCTGACCTGCTGAGGAATTTATTCTGAACAGAGCTGAAATCTTCTCTATTAAGATAGGAGCTCTGTTAACTTTTAGTAGTGTCATGAAAACATGCGTATCCTTAAGAAAGCTATTAAGGTAAAGATGTGAAAGGAGTTGCGGCAAGTTTTGTATGGGTAGCCAATTATCCTTCCACCGGCAGCCTTTTCTGCTCATGTATTAGAATTTGGTGAAGTCTTTGAAAGAGATTATTTGTTATATTGTAGCAGGAACTTGTCTTTAATCTAAAAATACCGGTAGGAGAGAAAAAAGATTCAAAAGTGAAATATGAGACTTTTGGTGCATTGCAACACAAGGAAGCTGCAAGAGGTATATTATGATACTGCTGAAAAATGCTGTGAGTTACTACTGCTATGAAGGGAGCAGAGCAGTTTTCCCTAGCAGATGCTGAATAGCAAGGAGCGGGCCATTTAACCCGAACCCTAGCCCTGACCCTAACCCTACCCCACACCCGGTGTTTGCCCTAGCAGAAGCCGAGGAGCAAGGAGCGGGCCGGAGCCCGGGATTCTACCAGGATTTCTTCCAGGATTTCTACCTGATCGCGCGCTCTCCAGGGTCTCGCCCAGTCCCAGCCTTCCGGAGGACTCGGAACAGACCTTGTTCACCTTCAGTTATAGGAACTGTGGAGAGCTAATGTAACTGTCAAAAGGAAAAATGCCAGCAATTCTGCACCCCGTGGGACAGGGAGGTCCCCTCGATAGAGCTGCAGGAGGGAAGAATTCAAGTAGGTACCAGGAAAGGGAGGGCAGATGGAGAATTTCAAATACCTTAACACTGAAATAACTCCTCACCTGTGAGGGCATTTGGGGCAGATTTGAATCTTTTCTCCTAATGCAAATTAATGTGTGAAAAGAGGCATATTCTGGTCCATTTTTTTAATGCAATACCTTGTAAAGGAAAAATATTGGATAACAGTTGTATGGAGGGTCTTAGTTACCTGCAGAAACTCTTAAATCCTGACCTTGGTTCCTGCAAATAGGTTATCCTTTAACAAATAAAATGAGAAGTGTTGATCCAGACTCTAGTGGTGTTGCTAGTGAAAATAGTAGAAAAATGCATTTGCAACATGAAAATCACCTCCTCTTCCTATTAGAGTGTAAGAAATATAAATGGAAGAGAAGTTGAAGCTAACCTTTAACCTTAAAACTTGATCTTTAAAAACAACAAACAAAAAAATTATGAAACTTAAATGTGTCTAACAGAAAATAAAGGATGTCTTATAGATAGCTTTGTACTCTAGGGTGATGGAGGGAAAGCTTCATTCCCCCTGTTGGTTATTTGTCAATATATTCACACTAAATGTGAAGTGCCACCAGGGTGGAGACTGTCAGTATGAACAATATATGATTTTTCAGGTAACTTTTCTTATGGAGGAAGTAGTTCTAAAGTTGGTGATCGTTGCAGAATCCTTGGATTATGTGCTTAAGTTCCACTATTAGGTAGAGGGTTATCAGTGATTTTAAGTGTGATTTCCTGAGGAGTGCGTGTTCACTTCGGATTAATGGCAGGATAAAAGCAAAGTAAATGTAGACTTCAAGTGGCCTTCTGATATCTGCCCATTATGAAATATGTCATTAAGCAGCATTTCATTGACATCTTTCTTATAAACCACAAAAAATCAAAGTTGTCAGGAAATATCTGCCAAAGTTTGAGGTTTCAGGAAGGCAGTGGTCTGCCTTCATAGAAACAGATAAATGTGATTTTATTTATTATGAATAACACCTTTGTATAAAAAAATTATATGAAGCTTCCAATAAATGCTAGTTTCTATATTTCCAAAGGAAAAAAAAAGAAAAAAAAAACTAAAGAGAATATCAGAAGATATAAATAAAAAGTAGTACTGTACCCTGGCAGTTCTTATTAATTGTTGAAAAAAGTAGGAATATTTAAGTGAAGTGTCAGTACTGAAGATAAGGCTACCTGAAAGCTATTACTGTGCAAAGGCATGGAAATTTTATTGCTGTGTACGTATTCTGAGGAAAAGATTATGGGAGATTGGGAGATTTTGGGAGATGCTGGATCAAAGGAAGAAGAAAACCATATTTATAATATGCTTCAGAAGGAATCAGGCATCACATCTATAAAGCTGTTGCAAACAAATATTATATTTTGGATTGTTCATGATTTGACGATTCTGAATGATAAATGAAATTGCAATTCCCTTGGAAATAACTAGCTGCTGAAGGCCATGTTGTTTGGTATCTGGAAGTCAACTGCCCATTGATATATCTGTTTCTTCTCTCTCTAACAAGCGTGGATTTAGCGCATGATTTTGACATGATGTGTATGTAGACATGCTTAATATATTAATTTCTCTTTGGGTACATGTGCTAATAATTTGGGACAGAGCATGAACTTCTGAACATGACCTACTGTAGTAAGTCCTTTATAGTTGATATATATGACCTTTTTCTGCAACTGTCTTGGATTACATGGCAGCAGTTAAAAAAAGGGGGGGGGGTGCAATTCACTACTTTAATTTTCATTTTGGACCCTGAAACTGAGCACCTCTGTAACACCATTCACATTATTTATTTATTTATTTTGAAGCGGTGCACGGGATTAGTGCTGAGCCCTTCTAGAGTTCACTGGAATTAGGAGGAAATTTGGCAAAGAGACTGTTATTTTCATCATTCTAAACAAAGGTGAGCTCAGTGAGGAGATTAAATATATATTTTGTTGCAAAGAAATTAAGCACGTTTAATGATCACCATGTTCTTAGCACATTAAGAGAATGCTAATGTCATAATCTCTTAAGATAATTATGTTTAGCAGAAATAGGACGATGTAAAATATGTTATTGCAAGCTAATTAGGGAGCAAATATATAACCTGGGAATTCAGGAAATATAACGAGACAAATACAGAAGGCATCATGCTGTGACACCTTTGGCATCTCTGCCCTATGCCCACATTGAATCTCTGTTTTACAAGGAAATAGTTTTTTTCTTTTTTTTAAATAGCAGCATTTTCCAAACTTTACTTCAAAATATGATTTTTTCTAATATAGTTTTAAATACATTTCTATTGTTCAGCTGCACAACACCGTGTGGCAAGTTTGTTTCATATTTTTGACTGTTAAATTCTACAGTTGTCCTTTACAACTTTTTTTTTAATGCAGTATTTAATTAAGCATTTTGTATTTCAATTCTCTATGTCATTCATGACTTCATTGATATTTATGAATTTTTACTTCTTACATTCTACTACTAAAGATTTCTACTTTGGCCCTTACAGAACTGGTCTCTTTCTCCAAAACTGAGCAGGGCTCACTGGTTTTCATATGGAAGCTATTCCATATTTCCAGCGACATATGTTGCTTTTTGCTATGCTTTTTTCCCCTTTGTTTCTCTAGATCCATCATAACTGTTGGTAAACTGTAATGAAACAATCATGCAAAGATTATAGAGCTAATGTAGAGCACGGAGAAATTAAGAGCGTGTCCTTGCTTCCCTCAAGCATTATGTGACATTATGTGACACATCAGATTTTTTTTTTCTGAATGAGTTATATCCACTGCTAGTGAAACCTTCATTAAACAGCTCTCAGTGAATTTCATGTGCATCTGACTGGCTTATTTGCGTTGTGTCCATGTGTGTTAAAGATTGGTTGCTGTTTGGCACATGCATTTTCAAGCATGGCTTTCAAACTATTACTGCTTTATAATACCTCTACAACTAAAGAAAGGGAATAAACGTGTGCGGAAGATCTCACTGTCAAGAACTGAATGTCCAAAAAGGAGACAGAGGAGTCCTAAAACTTTATTCGAATAAAGGGAGAGTCCACCAGGCATATCCCTGGGGGGTCTCTCAAATTGCTGGGGGACGCACCCCCCCCATCGTTTATCCTAACTTCCCGACCGAGGGCCGCCCTCTCCTTTTCCCCATTGTACTCAGAAGTTACAGCCTTCCCGGCCCGCCTACACCCAACTCCGGCCTCCCGCCATCTGTTCTCACCTGAGCTCACCAACTCCTTTGTCCCCCTTGCTGAAGAATGTGGGGGAATTGCCCTATTTCCCTCCTTTGTAAAGGCCCCCATCTCCTTGCAGATGGCTCTTTTTGTCCCACTCCCTCATGGCTCCACTCAGTCTCCCCTCCCTTTGTTCTGCTCTTCAGCCAAACTGTGGAGAAATCCCCTTACTGATGAATACAGAAACTTGAGCATTCTGCTCAAACGAAATGCTTGTCGAGCCATAAGTGATATTCTGGAGTGTCTGACTGCTAACAAATACGGTAATTCCTGACTGTACATAGAGCAGAGAGCTAGCTAAGGCCCAGGTTTGCATGCTGAGATGGCAAGAAGCCTGTACCCTGCAGTGCTCCAGGAGCACTCTGGAAAGCAGAGCAGCAATGGAGAACGTGTCACTGGTAGGAAACAGGTAGCTCCCAGGGGATTAAGTCTCCTTGGACAAGCACACCTGACAACTGCATGCAAAAAAATAAAGAAACCAATTATCTGTATTTGTATGTTGCCTTCTTGCATAGCATGGAGATAGAACTGGTCATACTAGCGACATGGGGATATTGAGTACCACCTGGAGTAAAAGCAGCAAATGGCAGTAAGTACCTTTTCCTAGGAAAAAATAAAACTAGGTGAGGAAGCTCTGGATCTGTTTTTGATGCATCAGTCAAACCTGCTGGGTTTTTTGTTTGTTTGTTTTTGATTTTTAATGCATGCTAGTGAAACAGGAGAAAGAGGAGGGCTCAAGTAAAAGCAAAGATGGAGTGCTGATTTTGCCCATGGTGTTCTGTTTTTGCCCATGATGTTTTCACAGACTTGTTAGACACACGGTCTTCCTGGCGCGTAACGAACTATTCCCAGTGTCTGTTAAAAAGAAAAAAAAAAATAAAACCACACACACACACCCAAAATAGTTTGTTTCTTACAGAATGGAAAAAAAAAATCCAACAAAAACAACAACAAAAAAGTGTTTCAGTAATGTGCTCATACCAATAAGGCATAGGAATGTAAGACTGATAATAACAACCCCCACTGTAAACACCGATGGTTCAGTGTTTATGTTTCTGTGTCTCAGAAGACTTACCTGACCCTGTAAAGCACAAGAAAACAGCAATAAGGAGATGTGGAAATGTAGAGATGTTACTAGAACAGAGAGCTGAAAGTCTGCTGGGAAAGAGTGACCAGCACGTCTCTCCCTTCAGTCCCTTAACTGTACACTTAGAAAAGATTAAACGTACAACATCTCAATATTTTATTTGGTGTATGTGTGTTTACAACCAGTATAATGCTATTAAATTACCAGTATTACAGTGTCTATAATGTTAAGCGAGTCTATTATGGATCACCTAAATACTGTATAATAACAGTGGTGTGCAAATCTATAGTTTTTACCAAAAACTGGTTGAACATAAGAATCCTGAATCTAGAACTCTTTCATCTGAGGTAATGCTTGTCATCCTATTTAATTATTTTAAAATTATGATCAGACTGTTAGTTATCCTCACTAGTTTTGTTCAACCAATGGAATATGACAAAGATTCCAAGAGACAAAATAATATAGATAAATGTGGTTTTTGTTCTTTAAAAAAATATCTCCTAGTTGCCTAACTTTTTGGCAATTTTATTGTTTATTCAATAAAATAATAATATGGGTGTAGGGAGCACCAGCATGGTTTAATAAGCATAATATTAAAGCCTTTCTAATTTCTGGAGCTTCTAAAAGCAGACAAGTATCTTAGCACCATTCTGAGATCATTTAAAACATTTTGAATTTTATTTCTTTATTTTCTGTTCGGCATTTGAAAGCTAGATGCCATATCTTGGGACATGTACCAGTACCTAGAAAAGCTGAGATAGTATAGGCACAGGCAGTGCTTTCCTGAATCAAACTACTAATTCATGTCTGCTGATGGTTCAGAGTTAAGCTCAAAAAAACCTGCAAGAGACAATTAAGACATAACTAGGCAAAATTTCCTCCCAGCTCTTGACAGTTAGAGGTCAGTCTGGCCTGAAATTTGGGGATTCATATCTTGATATCATACAAGGTTGGAGAGTTGAAAATGAAAGTTACAATTCACTAGATATGTTATGTGAGATCACTTTTACAGTTCTTAATCAAGTCGACCTACATCCACAGAATGTACTCTAGGTTGAATGGAAGCCCCAGCATTCAAGTTTCAGTCTCTGTTCAATGTTCAGATATCCTAAGGTTGTATGTGTTGCAATTCAAACTAGTAAAATTACCTTAAGGCCTACAGATATGTTTTTTCTTGTTCATGGTTTTCATTATTTGGTTGCCATCCTGTATTGTATGGACCCTATGAGGAGAGAGCAGAGCAAAAAGCAGACTCATAACCATGGCCTTCAGGCAAGTAGAAATTGGCCTTTGCAGGGGCCAGCTTGGCAGAATTGCAAATTCCCTCCCTTTCCTGGAAGGAAGAGGAATCCAAGAGAGCTGGTTGATGGTCAAAGATGATCTTTTCTGAGCTCAAGAAGGACTCATCCCAACAAACAGGAGATCAAGCAAGGAGGCCTGCGTGGATGAGCAAGTTCTTGTCTCAGTGCAAGCAAAAAAATGAAGGCTCCAAGAGGTGTCACTGCTACAGGTGACCAGGGAGGAATATACAGATACTGCCTAAACATGCAGAGATGAGCTTAGAAGAGCAAAATCAGGGATGAGCTCAGGAGAGCAAAAACAGAGATGAGCTTAGGAGAGCAAAAGTTTTATCTGTCTTTGAAACTAGCAATAGACATTAAGAGCAACAAGAAAAGCTGCCAGAAAAACATAAGCAACAAAAGGAAGGCTAGGGAAGATGTGGGCCCACTGCTAAAAGGGGCAGTGGACCTGATGACAAAGGATACAGAAAAGGCAAAGATACTGAAAGCCTTTTTTTCTTTGGTCTTTACTGGTAACACAGGCCCTCAGGAATCCTAGGTTGCAGAGTCTTGAGGGGAAAGTCTGCAGCCATGAGTACTTATCCTTGGTGCAGGAGGTCCTGGACATAAAATAACACTTTCTCACAGTACGAGGGCCATACTGGAGCAGGTTGGCCAGAGAAGTTGTGGAGTTTCTGTCCTCGGAGGTTTTCAAAAACCGACTGGACGTGGCCACAGGCAACCAGCTACAGCCCTGCTTCAGCAGTGGGACTAGGCCAGATGATCTCCAGAGACCCTTCCAACCTCAGCGTTGATTCTGTGAAATCTCAGAGGTCATTGATTTGGTTCTAAATTGCTTGTGGCTCGAGCTACATAAAAGCACAGCTCATCATAATGATTTTTAAATATATAAATATATATATTTATATATGCACATAGTCCTCCCACTGAAAGCAATGATATGTTTGCAGGCATTGCAAATGAGTGATTAGTATTATTATTGGTCCACCAAGTGATTAGTATTATTATTTGGAATCACCATAAAGAAGTAAGGAAAATCTATTATTCAGTAAATTATCCCCTATGGAATAGCTAGCTGCATGTTGTGTTTGAATAAAAAAAGATTTGAAATCAAGTACTCCACTGTTTTGAATGGGCACCATTCCCTTTCACTTCAGGAGAGCTTTGCAGCTTTGGCTTAGATTCAGCGTAAACCCATGCTTTCACAAACACCAAAAGGTATATTTGGTAATTTATATAATGCTGCAAAAGTTATTAACTCTCTCCTTTTACCCTTCAATAAAAGTGTGTAGCTGGTAAAAAATTTAGAGAAAAAAGAGACTGTAACATGTTTAAATGGTATTGTTCCTCTAGATTATAGTGATTGCATATTATAAATTCTTACACTACTAAAATACGAATAGAACAAGCCTTCAAGTTTTGTTCCATTTTCTTCTCTTCATTAAAGCAAATGTTCCATAGAAATCCAATAGTTCTTTCACCTGTGGAATAATAGGGAAGTGATGGTTCTGCTGGCAAGATTAATGGTAGTTTATAGTAGTCTCCTCCAAAGAGATTCCTTTTCTTAAGTAATGTATTACTTGCAGATCTAGACATAAGCACATTTCTCTCCTGCTCTGTGGGAGAGCCGCATGGATTGTTTCTGCATTACTTTTATCTTGATCTCATAGGAAGTTCACCTGTAGTAAGGTTATTTAAATTCCCTCAAGTAGTGAGTTTTGGATGTGGGAAGTACTAAAGCATTTAAGGAAAAGGCATGGAGGGTCTGACAATCTAATGATGTGGGAGCATGGTGCAGTAAATAAGGAAGACATCCATGTTGCTGATATTAAGGGAAAGCTTGTGTTCAAATAACAGTGATTATAGAGCTGTATGTGGATTTGAAACATACAATAGGCTTAATTTTGTGCGGAAAATCTCGCTGTCAAGAACTGAATGTCCAAAAAGGAGACAGAGGAGTCCTAAAACTTTATTTGTCCACCAGGCATATCCCTGTGGGGTCTCTCAGATTGCTGGGGGACGCAGCCCCCCCCCCCTTTATCCTAATTTCCCGACCGAGGGACGCCCTCTCCTTTTCCCCATTGTACTCAGAAGTTACAGCCTTCCCGGCCCGCCTACACCCAACTCTGGCCTCCCGCCATCTGTTCTCACCTGAGCTCACCAACTCCTTTGTCCCCCTTGCTGAAGAATGTGGGGGAATTGCCCTATTTCCTTCCTTTGTAAAGGCCCCCATCTCGTTGCAGATGGCTCTTTTTGTCCCACTCCCTCATGGCTCCGCTCAGTCTCCCCTCCCTTTGTCCTGCTCTTCAGCCAAACTGTGGAGAAATCCCCTTATTGATGAATACATAAAGTTGAGCATTCCGCTCAATTTGAAACAATAAAAAAGGTATTTTTGCAGACCTGCACAACTATAATCGCGGTAATAGTTAGCAACAAAGACCTGCATCGTTCATCAGCCTGTTGCTTAGTGCTTTTACTGGGCCTTTTTTCCCCTGCGCTCACACCCCATTTCGGTGTAGGGCCGTTCAGCAGCTCCGGGAAGAAGAGCAGGAACTCGGGCAGGGCGAGCGCAGCCCGGAGCGCCCTTCCCGCTGCCGAGCGCGGGCCGGAGCGGCCCTGCCGCCGCCCGGCTCCCTGCCAGGCCCGGACGAGGCCTGGCCAGGCCGCGCCGCCCCGGGCGGCCTCGCACCGCGGCCCCGGCGAAGAGCAGGCCCCGGCGAGAGGAGGAGAGTGCAGGCTGCGGCCCAGGTCAATGTTTGCTGCCCTGGGGATGGGCGCCTTCAGGGATCCCAGGGGCAAGGGGAAAAACCGTTATGGAAATGTATGTTAAAAGGAAAAGCAGGCAGTTGGGCTCATATTATCCATAGTATATGGGTATTTTTTTTTCCCAAGGATGTTCGCAGTTAATAATATGCAAAAAGAATAGCACTTTGGTTTTAGTCCTTCCTTAACATTAAAAATTGGACCTGAAACCTTAAGGGATATATAGTTAAGGAATGAATGAAAGTAGAAGTGTTGGACATGCAAATGGTCCTGTGGAAAAAAAGCTCTGTGTCATGATAGCTGTAAAATGAAAATAAGCACTACTTAATGCAGACTTTTTTTCTCATTTTTTAATATAATTATTACGTTTTGGATTTTAAAAAGCTGTCTACAGTAGACTCTTTTGTCCAACTGAAGGCCCACACCCATCACTCCCTTGCGAATAAACTTTTCCCTGATTTTATAAACTAAAGAGGTTCAGAAACCTGAGGTGTTCACCACAATAAAGCATTCCAATTTTTAGATACTTATCATGATGAAACTACTTTTGAGGTCCTCTCTCTTACCACTCATCCTAGTTATTTGCTTTTAGGAAAGATAATGCAAATACGAATAATTTATTTGATATCTTTCTTCTTGCGTCTTTTATATTTTTTGCTAAACATAATGAATAGCATATTAGTGCCCTTTCAAATCTGATCTGAATAGGATGATGACAATTTTCTTCAAATAAACCATAAATTTAGAAAGAAAAATGAAGATGGTTTAATGGAGGAAGAATGCTAACTTAGCGTTTTGATCATCAAGGTAGGATGCATTTGAGATAGATAGTTCACTTTTTTCATGTGTACAGCCTTGACAATAAGAAAAAGGCTTCCTACATCAAAGTATTTTGCAAAAACTAGTAAACTATCATGTTTAAATAAGATGGTAGTGTTACTGAATCCTAAAATAATCCTGCTGCTAAGCTATTATTCATTAGGTTTATTATTTTTACATGTTTCTGATCTGCATTATCTAAAACTTCCTGTCAATTGCACAGAATATGTGATTTCAAAGAATGCCTTGATCCTGATATACAAGAAAATTATAGGTGACAATTTCCTTGAATTTTAAAAAGCAAACTTTCTCTGAAATTTTCTTAAGAAGCAAAGTATATGCCAAACTAATTCTTTAATAAAGAATATTATAAAAATGTTGCAATGCATGTGAAAAGGCACTACAGAATTTGAATGAAGCTTCAAGTCTGAAGGAGGATTTTTTCGTTGTTCAAACTTTTGTGTGTGTGTGGAGCTACTAGGAGCTAGGGGGGCAATGTGGTATCCCGCAGGGCTCAGATAAGTCTGAATTACCTGGTCTCTGGGGTACAGCAGCTTCAGCATAGACTAAAAGATGGAAGTCTGTGTTTGTAAGTATAGCTAGGGAACATGTTAAGTGAATAACTTGTCTATTCTCTAGCTTTTGAAGCTGCAGCTTAGGCCTTGTATGGAGGAATTAGTTGCTGTATTGCAATAGTAACGCTGTTGGGATAGTGTGTTGTGGTGCACAAAGCCTTGGAAGCACAAGTACCAAGAAGAGTCATTGTGCTCTGGAGTTTTTTTTCCCCTCAGTATCAGTCAAACAAAGGCAATATCTCTGCCAACAAAATGTGTTTTTTTTTTTTTTTTTTTAAATTGCTATTTGTGGGGAGGGTTATGGAAGGACCTCAAGTCAGAGCTTTGAACCAAATTTGCCTAGAATTTGTGGTGGAATGATCTTCCCAAGAAAGAGTTTAGAGTTAGATGAAATATTTAACAATAATGTGATAGACTAGGGTAGATAACTTTAAAAACAGCAAACTCTAAATCGCTAGGTCACACAAAATGTGAATGTTGTCTCCTCTCCCAGACTGTTGGGAATGAGGAAGTTTTTTCCAGTGGGAAGGGGAATGCAGAGCTTATGAGACACACACATTCATATAAAAGTGAAGCAGTGCTGCTCTTCTGCTCTTGATACTCAGTCATGTATAGCTAGCTATTCTGAGGGCCAGGAAGCACACGGATGGTGCAAAAAACACTCAGCCCTCTGCTGTTTTAAACGTACTAACCTTTTAATAGATTGTGCACAGTGGAACTAAGGATAAACTGCTTTTTTTGGGCCGCATTTTAATCTTTCCTTGGGTGGTGCATGTGAGTTTGAAAAGGGCGCTCTACAAGGTCACCAGGCAGCTAAGGCAAGGCTTCCTGCGCGGCCCCAAAACATGTCAGCCAAGTTGCCTTTTATATAGGCAAGAGCATTTTCCCATGAGAAATACTTTTGATTATGTAGACTGCTGAGACGTGCCATGCTCAAATACGGCTGTGTTTCAAAAACCAGGGTGGTGTATAGGAGCTATTCACAGAACTGTGAATGTGTAATTTGTAACCTAAAAACAACTCTGATGAAGCAGGATTGTTTATTCAGTTACTTTATTCATTAGTGTGATTATCTACCAAAATTTACAAATCAGAAGTTTGCAATTTTGTAATCTTAAGCTTTCTCTGTCTTATATGCATATGGTACTTCTTATTTTTTTTTTGAGGATTTGTTTTTAGCATGAAGAATTCAAAATTTGGAAAGCTTAGAACATGCGGAAAGTTCTTGAATATTAGAAAATCTGATATTTCTGAACATTACCTGATTTCCACCAAGTAACTCTCCTGTGTACCCAGGGTGATGCATGGTTAGAGACTTAAGGATCAGAACTGGGATCTGTTGATTGTAGCTCATGGAAAAATGATCTTTTTACTTACTTGTTTTTTAGGAAGGAAAAGTAGGGGAATGGAGACTATATTCTCACTTGTCTATTGTTGTATCATGTTTTAGGGCTTTTATACTGTAACTTTTATTGTTATTTGGAAAGTGCTGCATTGCCTTAGCACTATTACCCATACAAATGGTTTTCTTTCTCTTAAATTGCCTGTTGGTCTACCCCAGCCATCCCTCGTCTAAAACCGTCAACTGTAAGGTGTGTATGATACAAAACCAAAAATAATAAAAAAACAAATTAATAAAAGAAGGAAGATACAGAGAATTTGAAATTGAGAGTTTTTCCTCCCCTCTTCCCTCTTCCGTCTCCCTCTCCCTCTCCCTTTTCACTAGTAAAAGTAGCAGGACAATGAAATTTATTCATAAATTATGCAGCTTTGAGATTGAAGGTCTGTGTAATTCCGGAATTACTCACCAGTGTCTACTCTTGAGTGTGTTAAACTAAATATCAGGGAAACCAAGAACTACACAGGCAAGCTGTGCATCTTATTTATATAAGTCTAGACCTGTAAGTTTTATACCGACTCCTTCAGCATATGAGGGGGAATAAAAAAAAAAAAAAAAAGAAAAAGGGAAGAAATAGTAAGAGAAGAGTTTGCTTGTGCCGTACATGTTTTGCTTGTTAAGGACGTGGTGACACTCATGTGAAACAGGACAGTGGTGGGGTGAATGGGAGAACCTGGAGTATCATGGCACAACTGAGTGCAGGTTTAGGAACGGAGATAGGTGGAGTTACAGAATTTCTGGTGTAATGTGCCTGTAGGATAGAAAAGATTAGGAAATTGCTATGGAAATTCCCTACACACACTTCTTTCAGGGCTCTTTAAATGAATTTTTTATTTTTCCTGTGAGAGGGAAAAATGCCTAAACCCGTCCTCATAGCATATTTCTGAAGACAAACTCTGACCCTGACTACTGTATTTCTTCTTTGAGCTAATTCTGGAGAGCCCTTCCATGCAAGTGGCTCATCTGGTGCTTCACCTTGCACACTTAGCTGAAGAGGAATTTCTTCAGGCTGTTGTTTTTACAAGATTTACTGAGGTGTCTGTTTTCTACAATTCTGCAACTTTCCTGAATGCACAGGGAGAGCTAGGGGAGGAGAAGAAGCTTATTTGTTTGTGATGTGAAGTACTAAAAGAGGGAGATGCTGCCATTTTTTGCCGTGGCTATGGCTGATATATCCAAAGCTGTAATTTCTATTTCATGTTAACCTCCCTGCCTTCCCTGACCCCCATTCAAATTAATTTCTGTGAAATGCTAGTCAAATTTTATATATATATAAATCTTTACTCCCAGGGAAAAAAAGTATGTATGATTTTTCTACTGTAAACCATCTTTCCCTGATGTGAGAAACACTTGAGAAAGTTTTTGGAGTCATAAACTATGCATTTCTGTAGGGGCTAAAGAGTCAGATAGAAGATAGGGAAATTGTGTGTTAATACATGCTTTGAACTACCAAAATAGAGGGTAAAAGAAAGATTTGTTTTAATTTTAAGGGAAGTTGGATGACAGTTTGATGGTTCAGTTCTGCCCAAGTAAGCCTCCTTTTCCAGGCAACACTATTGGCACTAAACCCTAGATGTTTGTGACAGGAGCGCAGTTCTGTCTTGAAGGCTGGAAAGGCCCTTTGCCTTCAGAAAAGTCCTCTCGCCTACCCACCACGGTGACTTACGTGGAAGTGCCAGGCTCAGGTGTTTCCACTTGCCTGGCTGCTCAGGGCTTCCTCAAACAAAGGAAGTGGCAAGTGCTTCCTTCCTCTTCCCTCCACTTTCCTTCCTGTGATTCCATGTGCTGGTGAAAATTGCATGTTAAAGTTGAAAGCCAGGTGTGGGAATAGATAAATTAACACCAATTAAACCTGGCCAGTGCCTTGATGCTACTGATGCTCCCTGAAATCTGTATCTCTTTTCCTCTCAGTAGTGAAAACTGGTGAAGACTCAGCACCTCTGTAGTTGTATGTGCCTGGGAAACTGGTAATTCCCATCTCTGTGCAGTAAATGTAATCACCACTCTTGTTTGACTTGAGATCAGGTGATTTTTAAAGTAAAAAATTCCATCTTGCTGTGTCCTCACTTAAGCTCAATTCCCAATATTGGCTATTGCCAATTTGATTGCTTCGGTCATTTTCTTTTATGCCAATACAAAAATCAGCTATAAGCTGGTAGCGTGGGTGGCTGCGGGAAGGGGATAGGGTGGTGCTCATGCACATATATAAAAATTTCAGTTGGAAAATATCCCTACGAAATATAAGGTTTTTTTTTCAAAGTTTGAGACAGAAATCTGACAAAAGCTTTGAAGTCAAAGCTTCAAAGCACTTGAAGGCAAACAAACATGAAAACTCCTTTTTTTTTTTTTTTTTTTTTTTTGTGCCACTGCTGCGGTACTTTACAATCCAGTGCTGTTCTCTTCTGTGTCATAGGACATTATTAAAAGTCCTGCAGAAAGGGCGCATTGCTTGTTCTTTAATACTGCTCGTAAAGGTTAAGCTTTATAATGCTGCAAAGCCCAGTCTTTTGAGAAACTTGTCCACATACTGTCACACTCCCTCCCCCTCCAGGTTACAAGGGAATTTTGCATGTCAGTGGCCTAAATATATGACATTGCATAGGGCTTTGGCAGCTAATTGCTTATTACAAAGGAATTTAAAACGAGCATTTAATGAGTGAACGCTGGCTGCTTAAATATGAACTTAAGGCACTGTAAATCAAGGTTACTGCGCTTAGGTCATGCAAGATTAGGAACTATAAAAGTGACCCTCTATCTTAGTGAAATAATCATTTTAACTTTAAATGCTTTTAATTGAATTGTGGGTTATGGACTGAAAAAAATGAAGAGCTTTGCTTCAAACCTGTAGTTTCAACTGCCTGTGTTCCACAATAGAGACTCATAACTATTGTAGAGGAGGACGGAGCAGCAAATTAGGATTATAGGAACGTATAAGCCGTGAGCAGGCTGGTCTGTGGTGTGATCCTGCTTTGAGCAGGAAGTTGGACTGGAGACATCTGAGTTAGTTATCCTGTAATTCTGTAGTCAGGAAAATAAAGTTCACAATCAGTACTCGCAGTGAAAGCTGAAACCTTGGAGTGATACTGTTTCAACATATACTTTTGTTTTATCTGGACACTTACTCCTGTAAAGGCAGTTTTCAGTCGTGATAGTATATTTAACTCTTCTGACTTGCTGGTAAGCGAGAAATAGGAAAAGCATCAATCATTGCAATAAAGACACTTCCCATGAACCTGTTACATCACTAAGCTCACAACTAATCACACAAATTCATCTTTTAAAGGGTTTATTTAAAAATTAAACTGTATAGCAACTCCCCAGAAGATACACCAAGGTTAAAAAAATATATATTTGAGGACATTTTTGCTATGTTGTGCTTGTTCTGTTAATGACGAGGGAAAATAAATAGATCTTAAGTTGGTCACATCTAGGATTACTTTGCACTTTACATAGTCCCCAAATTAGTCCTTGAGCTGAGCAAACATAGCAAGTAAAAGAAATAATGAAATGGAATCCTACACTTTAGCATTGCTTCCAGTTCTTAATCTCCACAAATATACAAAATGGGCTTTTAATTTGTTTCAAATGTTGCAGCTATGTAGATAATTAATATTTAACTTAAGAAGCAGAATCAGAAAGATGAGTATAAGTAAACATTTTTTTTTCAAGTTGTTTCTTAAGAATTTTGAAGTGTGTGTGTGTGGGGGGGATATCACTTGTCTCAAAGCCATTTTAAAATTTGTCCATAGTAGTATTCTGCCAGAAAATTAACAAGGTATGACAATACTTCACCAGAATCTAGACCAACCTGAGCTCATTTTGATCTAGATAAAATGGGTAAGGGCTGTTTCAAAAGGAGTTTCAAAGCTACTTCCTGCATTTTGTGACTCTGCAATTTCCCCAAAATCTTCAAATTCAATGTAATGGTGAAGCATCTCTGTAAAAGAAATTTTATGTATAACATATACTTTTTCTCTTTTTGGTTTCTGGTTTGTCTGCTATTTGAAATATGGGGAAGTTAAGTAATTAATTTATAATATTATCTTAAAGATTTATGTGGTTCAGATTCTATGGTCATATTTTAAATATGATATAGCTGGAGAGATCTGTGTTAAATTATGTTTTTCAAAAATGGAATCAGGAATATTCAACAAGAAGAAAAAGAGATTTCCTTGCTCTTCAACACACACACACACAAAAATCCTTAAAATAACTAAGTAACTTCCTTCCACTCCGAAGTCAAACAAATCCTGTAGATTTTGCAGAGCTGACTAAATTCCATCTGGACTTGAATTTCAGAACAGGTGTCTCTTACTATAATATGCAAAACAGTTACCCCTAAAGGAAAGTGGAGTTTTGACATTATTCCAATAACAGATTTCAGTTTTATTCACTATCTCTTCCTGGATTTTAAACCTGTATTAAAAAAAAGTCTCCAGAATGCATTTAAACTATAAAGAGAAAAAAAACCAAACACAAAGTATAGGCAAAATACATACATACATACATACATAACATTATATATAAACAGTATATGCTTTTCTCATGAATTATTTCATTACTCCTATGACTCTCCCAACCTATCCTAATGAACGAAAAAAAAAAAAAAAAACCATGAATGAGGTGACAAACTGTGTTGGAGAGTGCCAGTTTTGTCACAACCACAAAATCTAATGGATTAATGATATTGGTGTCATTGCTCTAGCCAGCCCTACTGATCATAAGCAGAGCTACATTAACTGAGAAGGCAGGTAGATGCCCTGTTTATTAGTTCAGTTGTCCTGACTCCAACTTCAGGAAATTGAGGAGTAAATAATTTTTGAACAGAAAGGAAAACCAGTCAGAGTTAAAAAGGAGCATAGAAGAGTGTGCTTCGGGAAGAATCACAAGTAAGTAAATCTGAGAGCATTACGGAGAGAAAATTAGACTTTACGGTGAGAAGAAATAACTGACAGTTAAAAGCATCAACTGTATTAGTTGTAACAGCCAAAGAAGCATTTTGTGCTCAGTAGGTGAAGAAAGACCATGGCAAAGCGAGGCAACTTCTTTCTTTCTGCTTTTCAAGCAAAAACTAGTCAGTGTTGCTGACTCTTATGATGTCTTACTTTCTAGCTGCTTTCACATAACTTCAGACAGTCACTTGTTGCGTATCTTCGAAGTAGTAGAATCGCTGATTTGTGAATGTTTGAAATAGGAAAGCTTTTTTTTTCCCTTTTTTTTTTTTTTTTAAGGGAAGTATATTTTGATAGAACATCACTACTTTGCTAAAAGGCCTTGGGGTGTTTGAATGGGAGGAGACAAAACAAATCTATAGAACTTATATTGTATAGGATGACAACAGAATGAATAATTAAAATTTGGTATGAGATGTAGGATAAAAACATCAAACTTTAATGATGTATAGATTTTAAATGTATGGAAGCTTATTAAGGCCTACATTATAGGAAAAGTACCATCAGTGAAATTCATCTCATAGACTTAATTAAATTGCTGTCTGCTACATTTTGTGTAATCCTGTCCATTCCGTTGTTATTAATTTGTGTGTAGGGCAAAAAGTAGCACTAGGTTTTGCAAACTTCATTTCTCATCACGTGTTCACCTTTGCCACAGCTGCACAGCAGTCCTTGGTCATTCCCCTGAGCAACTTTCTGTTCAGCCAGAAATTCCATGGAAAACTTCCCACCATTCCTCAAGAGGTGCCTTGGGAAAGAAGGGAAGAACTAAGCGGGGTAGGGACGGGAGCAGGATTTGCAGTCCATCATTATACATGGCAATTGATGCAAAAGCATTATAGAAATAGCATCAGTGAATGACCTTGTAGAATGGCATTAATTGACGGGAGTGTGAATACAGATGTTGACCTTCCTAGTTCTGAACCTAGAGCTGAATCCCACCTTAAATTCAGCCCAATGAGGCAGCTTGTCCGACTTGGTTATCAGAAAGAGACAGGTACCCTCAGATGCAGTGTGTCCCATACCACCATTTAGCCACTTTAGAAGATGATTCATACTTTACTATCTCCTTCCGCTTCCTACAGGGAGACCCTCACAGAAAGATGTACTTAAAGTGTCTACCCTGAGGTTAGTATTTCACCTCTGAATGAGATGGTGCTGTTTCTGTATTTAGAGGAAGATATTTCTAAACTAAAATGCTCTCACAGAATACCAGCCCAAACTGGACAACCAGGTGCTTTTCCAGATGAGTTTCTTAAACTGTTTTTACTCACATTGCTATCTATAAAATGGAATTAGTAATACAGACTTTTTCTGCAGCTTAAATTGTCAAAGACTATAGGATGTTTGCCCTAAAAACATCTTTTACAGTATATAGGTAAAGTGTCTTATCAGATGGGATCTCTAGGGCCTAGAAAACTTTAGCAAGTAAAAATAATAACTAAGTACAGTTTGCATATGTCACATAAGGAAAGTTCTCTTTTATATTTAGAAGATAGTGAGGTCTAGTAACTCATCTCCTTGAAAGCAACCAGGCATAAGTCAGAGATATTTTTGAAAGGTGAATTTAATTTTCTGGTTTGCTTCAGGTTTCTTGTGTGGACTAGGGGTTGTCTGCTGATGTAAAGTCTACACAAATGATTTTGGCAACAGCTGGATGTCAGAATGTCCCTTTTTGAACCTGTTTTCTTCAGGTGCATGCTCAGCTCCTGTTTAGGGGAGGAACTAAGCCACCCAACTTCCCATCAGTAAGATGTGTGGGCAGTCAGGGAGCAATTTCTAGGCTTTGAAGACTTCTGGGTGTTCAGACAGAGCAGTAAGAATAATCATCACTTAGGCTAGAGAATTATGGTTGTATATGAACCATCGTGCGCTGGTCAAAAGAAAAAAAAATGTCAGTAGAATCCTGGGAGGAAAAAAAAAGGAGAGAATAAATTTTAAGAAATTGTACAGAGGTGGTATAAATGTGCAAGGAAGGTGAGAACCTGGTACATAAGCACCAGGAGCATAAAAGAAGAGAGTAAATTATTAGAAGGAAATACCAGAGGGAATAATTTTCTATCATATGCAAATCTTCTCCAGCAAAATGCAAAGTAGAAGGGACATGACAGTGGAATCACCTTGAAGAAATATAAAAAGCAAATCAGACAAAGGAACAGTAAGTACATAAAATAGCTTGCTGTCAAAAAACAGCCCTCTCCTTGTCCACCTTTAACTTACCAAATATTAATGCTTACAGCCTTTTATTAATTTTTCTTCCTTGGAGAGTTTCACGCTATGTTACTTGAAATGCCAAAAAAGAAAAAAAAAAAAGAAAAAAAGAAAAAGGGAAAAAAAAAAAGCTAATAAAACATTGGTTCTGCATTGGGTCTTTGTGACTTAGAAAAGAACAGGGACGCCAAGTGTTTGTGAACATTTTTATCCGAGGGGTTGGTTTCGCTCCTTCCCGGCAGAAGCGAGCTGCGGAGAGCCTGCGGGCCTTGCTTTCCGCCGGCCTTGCTTTCCGCAGGCCTTGCTTTCCGCAGCCCCTCTGCGGCGTGGGGCTGGAGCGGGGAGCCGGGCCGGCCGGGTGCGCGCGGCCCCGCGGCGGTGCGAGAGGCTGCAGGCCGCGTGCTGGGCCAGGTTCTGTGGTTTGTGGTGAATTTCTGCTAACAACGGAACCCTCGCTGTGATATTTTTCTTTTCCAGTTTTTACTGAACTGCACGCTTCTTGGAAATTTCCAATGTAAATGCCTGTCCTTGTGTTTCCTTTGAATCAGGCTTAGTCTAGATTGCTTTGTCCTCACGAGGGGATTGAGACAGGGTAGGGAGGGGGGGGAAGCGGTTCACAGATCACAACAACACTTCTTTGAAGCCCTGTATTCATTAGGCTGCTATTATTAAGAAAATCAAGCTGCCGTTATAAATAACAGGTAACCACGTGCACTGTAGCCATTCCCTCCCGCTGCCTCAGGGCTGTGGGGTTGGAGCAGCAGTGGGGAGGCCAGGCCGGCTGTGGGGAGTCCCCCGGGTGTGCGCGACCACCCTGCCCCACACGCTGGGGCATCCCCTGAGCTGCACAAGCCGCGGTTGGTGCCTGCCGCGCGCTGGCGGCCTCTGCAGGTCTGGGGGCTCTGCGGGCCCCGCAGTGTGTCGGTTCTTGCACAGCCAGCAGGGCCGAAGGTTTCCAGCGTTTTCTGGAAACTTCTTTCAGAGTTTGCTTTTCTCTACTACACGTGCTTTTCATACTTTTTTTTTTTTTTTTTTTCCCTCTGGTAAGTATTGTTCCACATCTACTGAAACTTGTTATACTGAAACTTATTATACTGAAGTTATTCTTACAAATTGATAAAAAGAGGGTCTTTATGACAGGATCCATTCTACATCTTTCAAGTGTTTTTATCTGTTTTTTTTTTCTTAACTTCAGAATAATTGACTTTCATCAAATTTCACATGACTGTTCTTCAGTTCACAATAGTGCTGTCAGAAAATTTCCTGATATATTCTCTAAGTTTTCCGATAAATTGTTTGCCCAAGTTTCTTTCCTGCTTCTCACTCCTGCATACGCCCCTAAATAATTCCTACAATCTTTAGATCTAAGCTTCCTTCAAATATGGTAGGTTACACACTGTCTTGCTAGATGTCTCTTAATAGAGCCAAAAAATACATGTTTTACTCTTTCAAACTTCACAATATTGCCAGCAATCTTACTTTTATAGTTGCTCTCTTCATGTTGCAAATAACTTTGAAAGCATGAAACACCAGCAGTGAACAGAAAATGGTAGATGGGACCCCAGAAAATCCTTTACTGCTACCAGGTGCCGTTCTGTGTCTTGTTGTAATTTGGTTGCCTCTTGGTTCCCCTTTAACAGTGCAAACTTGTGAGTTCCTTTCTCTCTTGTTACGATACTGTACTCCTTTTTTTGGAGTTTTCTCTCACTCATGTTTCAGTGCTTCATGTGTTCGTGTTCAGGACTGTGGGATTTGGCAGTGGACTGGCCACCAAATGGGGAGATCTTTGCAATAAGACTACAACCAACTGGGAGAGCAATTTAAAGATCAAGTTTTCCTGAATCACAGCAACACTGCAAATAAAGATCCAAATGCATGGTCTGGATCTTGGGAATGCCCAGCAGGCAATTAAGTTGATTTGTATAAACTGATTACAGTTTGCCTTTAATCTGGAGCGTACAAGGTGCCATTAATATTAGCATTTGATAAACCTGGGAGGTTTTAAGAGCCTTAGGATGCCTGAAACAGAACTATTGTTACTAAACAGAAATCAGCTGAGCATTTTGTGGGACAGGTACTGAAATGTTTTCGCTGCTCAAACAATCTTTAGTGTTTGCAAGCAGATTTGGAATATCACTATAGTGGCATTTGTTTGGAATATGTCTCTCATCAAGGCTGTAGCAGCCACACATCGCAAAAATATTAGTTAGAAAATATGTTGATTGTTCTTTCAGATAATTAAAGAACATGATTCTCAAGAAAAGAGTTCACTGTGAGGGCGAGTATTGAAAGCTCTCAGGATATTTATCTAACGACATCTTACACGTAGCCACCTCTGAACTTTTGCTATTATGAGACATTTTAAAAATAACTAGAGATTGCAATTTTTGTAGGCACTAGAGCTTTGAAACCTATTAGGCGAAGAAGCTGCAGGGTGGGAAAAGTGAAACCATGATAAATGAAGTGATTTTGAAGCCATAATCATTGGCTATTTGCGCAGTTACAGTGACGGTAAGAAACGAATGTAGGAGTATTACATTTGGGTTCCATATCATTGGCAAACTTGGTTTAAATTTTCCTTTTCTTCCTTCAAAAAAGGTTTGTGAAACCTGAGTTTGCAAGTTGCAAAACTGCTAACCTGAGAGAGCTAAAGTCTGCTTACATGCAAGAGGAGTTCAGACACTAGCATTTGACGTGTCAGTTGACAAATATCTGTGACATTACCAGTTCCTCTTTAATGTTATTCTCTATGGTTGTAAATAGTCACTGTTCTTTTGAAATCAGGGTTTTCATACTCACCCAGTCCTTGACAGCTTTTCCAAAATTACAAATTTTGTATTTTCACTTGATAAAAGACTGCATAGATGTAATGCTTAAGTCCAGGGATCCAGTAAAAACCATTGTAGCTTTGTGGATCTAACCTTTGCTATGGAAGTGAAACATGGTAATGATTGTGAGGATTTCTTTTTTTTAAGTTGAACCAAAAACATTAAATATTTTTCTATGCTACTTCAGTATTCATATAAACATTTTTTTCTCACAGTTTCTCAAAAAGCCAACCTCTGAAAAACCCTACCTGTATTCTGGTGAGCGAACATCAAAAAAACTTTAAGTTAAATTTTCATTGTTATCTCAGAATTCATAATGTATTTGTGGTCTTGTCTTGTTTTTTTTATAATGTGACCAGAACAGAAAAAAAGTGGAATATCTTTTACTTTTTTTTTTCTGTTACGATTTTTTATTTTTAGCTATTTACTTATTTTTATTCAGTTATTAATTTTTTACTATGATGATATAATACCCTTTGTGAAAATCCTGCCTTTCCTGATGGCAGTGAGAGTCATTAAAAGTTGGCTTTCCACTTTTCTTTACCCATGTGTTCCTCAAAAATGAATTTGATGCCGAAATCAAATCAGCTGCTGCGGTCTGAGCAAATGTATCTGACTGCATCTACACATCTCTTTGTGTTCAACCTTGTGCCAGACAGCATCTAATTGTATGTGTTTTGATTTTAATAAGGCCAAGCTACCAGGGTGAGCTGGGTCTCATATTCAGGCATCTTTTAAGGATAATGGATTCAGACGAGAATTCAGACCGAATGCAGGTTGTGCTCAAGACCATTAGCAAAGCTGTTTTGCCTTAAAATTTTTCTATGTTGTAGATGACCTGGTGTTGGACTCCTTTATGACTGATCTGAGGAGGCAAAAGTGAGTGCAAAGAATGAATTTATAGTTTAAAAAGAAATTACATCCAACCAATTACTGTATTACCATAGTCCATCCTTGTGCAAAATATGGCATCATCTTTTATGATGCTTCATTTTACTACAGAATTATGTTTCACTTAAAGCACTGAACTGATAATTGCGTGACATAAAAGAATATAGCAAAGAGAAGGCACTTTTAAACTTTTAAAAATTCTATCACAGAAGCACCTAATTATCTGACATCTCCAAACACTAGCTTTGTAAGGTTAATAGAAAGGTTAACTTTTTGTTCAATACCCTGAATATGTATGTTTTTTGCACATCACCTAAAATCAATACAAATCTAAAATCTATATGCATCTAACTCTACGTACAGCCTGCCCTGGTAAACTTTGTACTATATGCTCAAAAACAGTCCAGTTGAAATAATAGGGTTACTTCAGTTTTGCTGGTATCATATATTTTGGGGGGATATCAACCCCAATATTTTTATCAGGTATGAAATTCATGATTATATATTTTTCTGTAGCATGTTCCGAAAATCATAGTCTGTTTAGAATTTTAAAAGTAGTAAATTAGGTGAATTAGAAGACTTAGGAACTTTATGTCAAACCAAGCGGAACCAAACTATGGAAATCTCTCACTTTTATGGCAAAACAGTTTCATAATACTTTAGTATAATCAGCCAAGCAAGAAAAAATGAATTTAAAAAAGTAATCACAAAAGTTGATATTGGAAGTATTGTGGCTACATTTTTGTACATTGCTTTTACAAAGCTTAAGGTAGATTTGGCAGTATATTATCTTTTAGCATGAGGACTCAGATATGGATTCTTTAGCAAAATTCCCCTTTGAAATCAATTTGATTAAACAGTTCAAAGCTGATCCCAAGTAAATAACTTAAAATGTAGATATAAATAAATATAAAATTATTTATCTCTGCTAAGAAATAGTAAAGTAAATGTAGACGAATGAGTGATATTTTCTTTCCCATATGGACTATTCACGGATTTAGTCCAAGTCTCCTAGTTTGCAAAATACCAAAGTTCACAAAACCTTCAGATTGAAAACAATATATAAAATGTACCTGATGTTTTACTTAACGGTTTGGGCATAGTTGTACCAAAAACACAGTGAATCGATACATTTTGCAGCTAGTGTCCTCATTACAGTAATTAAATATTATATTATTTTTAGTAGGAGTCTTGTCTCTCGTACATGAAGGTTGAGGCTAAAGACCCTCAAATTTACCTGAGACATGCCGGGGAGCAGCATTTCCGTGTGTTCTGGTGTGTGTACAGTCGCTGCCTGCAAGCACAGGTGTATCTCGGAGCTGAAGCAAGTGAGTGTGACCCTCTTCCACTGGACTCTCAAATTCTCAGGCTTTCTCTCCCGTAGAGTAGGGTAACAGTGAACAGACATGTAGACCCTCTTGGGAAGTACTGCGCTCCAAGTTCACCAAGTGCTGGCGTCAAACAAGCATGCCTGATTGGCGTTACAATTTGGTTGTTTAGTAATACATCTGTGTTAAAAAAAAACAATCTAAATAACATATACTCTTTATGTACAGAAAGTTTGACAGCACATTTGATTTTTAAAAAAAATGTGCGTCAAAAAGAAAAAAGACATCACAGTTTTTAGAGGCTATTTTAGGACATGTCTAGGACATGTTTTTTGTTGTTTTTCCAGTTACTGTAGTATAATATAGAAATGCATGTATAGATAAATACAGATTTATATGCTAAATGTCATCAGGTTTACATAGCAATGGGAGCCAGGATCAAACATGTGTTTGTACAAATAAGTGCATGAAAATTAGGAGAATGTTTCATATGTTAAAGCAGAACAGTAATTAGGAACTTCAACAGTAGTGGTAAAGGGAGGGAGTTAGACAGTGGATAGGAATAATTATATAATAAATCTGGATAATAGAAAAGAATATTATGATACTGAGGATGCAGTGCCAAGATGGCAGATAAAAGAGCAGAGACAGGAAGATTTGAAATACAAAAATGTGCCAGAAATGAATATGGGAGCTCTAAAACTGGAAGGTGGTAGGTAACTTGGCTTTGCCTTAGGCTAGTGGTACAATAACTCTGTCACTGACAAAATATAAATTCATTGATGTTTCATAAAAGCAGTAAGTTGGAGGCTAACCAAAAATAACTGCAGTAATTTAAGCTAGAAGTGATAAATGTATATGGTCAGAGGGAAGAAGATGAAAGATAAATAAATACACAGCATTCTTTATCCTGCACGTACAGAGAGTTTGCGATACTGGTAACATGGTTCATTCATGGTGTATGGACACATTGGTTTGTATGAACAAGTATAAGTGATTGCAGTGTACTGGAATCTCTTGTAAATATGTACTGCAACATTATCTTACAGGAAAATTAATGGCTTATAGCCAAGATACAACAAACAGACTCTTTCCATATGAACTACTACCAGTTTTTCTTCACTCAGTGAAGAATGGAGAAACACACAGAAATAGAGGCAAAATCAACTCTGTGTCATATGAATAGGGTTGAAAAATAAGACTTTTGCTTTGATTCTAGATAATCTGAACTGGCATCAGATAAATATTTCATAGCAAGGGGGTAAAATTTAGTCCATGAAGTACATATTGCTGTAACCAAATGGGACACAGCTTGTCCAAATGAAATTCTTACTATGCTGTAGACCTTAAAAATATATTAAGAATCAAGAAAACCTCATGCATCTTGCATTTTCCAATCTGCCCTTAAAATTGCTAGCCTCCTGCAATATGGACAGCCTTTATATTGTCAATATTTAAATATACAGGATTAGAATAAACTCATTATTCATAACCTCAGGATACACTGGAGATGCTTTGAACTAGGTTTACAAGAAGATGTAGACTTATCCCTGGAAAAAACTAAACAAGGCCTTACATTTTATGAAACTATGGGACGGGCTGGATATTAGCTCTTCATTCAAATGGACAGTAAGTGTCTTCCATTCCACTCCTTTCAACAGTTTAGCTAGAAAAAAGTATACTCTCTGTACTGACTGATACTGTCAGGGTGCAGTTGTGTGATCTACCACTATCTAAACGTTAAGAAATGGGATGCATAGCAATTTTTTAAATTAATAGAAACTCATGCATCTCTACCCATTCTGTTTATTCAAAGTTATGTAATGTTATGAGATGGATTTCTGAAAGAGAAAAGACCTGGCCTGGATGCCACCCTGTGCCAGGTGCTCTAGGTGTCCCTGCTGGAGCAGAGGGTTGGCCTAGATGATCTCTAGAGGCCCCTTCCAACCTCAACCATTCTGTGATTCTGTGATTCATTCTGGAAAATGAGGGGAACTCAAATGTGACTCAAATGTCATTGATTGGCATGCTTAGCCCATTGCCTATCTTGGCTTTGGTGCTAAAGGAATGAAAGGAACCAAGTAAGACAGCACATCACAGGTAGATGGCTCAAGATTAATACCAGATCTGAAGAAACAAGAACAAAGTCTGATAACTTGCCAGTATATGGACCGCAAAATATAATACCACAAAATTGGAAACAGGGTGTAGGTGGAGGTCATACCTCACGAATCTAGTAGAGCTATTTGAAAGACTGAATAAACTCTTTATTGAAGGGATCTCACTCATCTAGTGTACCTGGATTTTAAGATTTTGATACTGTCCTTTTTGATACATAAATAAACTGACTTGTACATGAGAATAAGAAAAAAAATCCCAGCAAGTACTGCCAACTGTGTAAAAAGATAGGGAAATTATTAGGATTAACTTACCAGTCTTCATGGGAGAGAAA
Source organism: Tinamus guttatus (assembly GCF_059628265.1). Taxonomy (NCBI): domain Eukaryota; kingdom Metazoa; phylum Chordata; class Aves; order Tinamiformes; family Tinamidae; genus Tinamus; species Tinamus guttatus. The sequence continues at coordinate 1,909,378 of NW_028288756.1, read as the reverse complement.
ATTTACAAGTAAGGTCCCAAAAGGTATGTTTTTGTGCAACCAAGATTACCCTTTTGAAACAAATCTCACAATTATCCCAACTTAAAGTGCTTTGATTTGCATCATGATGTGGTCTTGGAGCAGCTAAGCTGTATTTCTTTTAGATGAAATGAAACTGGAGGATGCGCTTCAGGAGCACATCTAATGCACTCCAGTCACAAAAGGGCGTCACACTACACTAGAGCTAATCCCCAGTACAAAAAAAAAAAAAAAAAAAAAAAAAAAAAGGAAATTTACAGCACTGATGTTGCAGCCTCTCTACTAATGGGTTTGCTCTACAGCACCACTCTCATACGTTTCTCCTAGTTGATAATGTAGCCACTGCAGAGAGGTTTGTGCTAGGGCCAGTATTCTATGCTAGGGCGATCAAGTAAAAAGAACAAATACTAGAAAGATATGTTTATGGATGCTTCATGTATCCAGTATAATCAAAGCTGAGGCTGCCTATGAAGAGTTGCAGAAAAACCTTCTCTTAGTGTTTGCCTGAAAGGTAAAATGGCAAATGAAAGCCAGTGTTAATGCATGCACATTAATGCCCAGGCAGAAAAACAGCAGGCTTAAAACAGCCAGAGTTGAATGAGGAGCAAGCACCAAACCTTTTGTTACTAAGACAACCTTTACGGAGGTGGCTGTGAATATGTTGCGAAAGAAGAGGGTCAAGGAAGAAACCTGAATCAACAAGAGAGATGTTGAAAATGACTAATTACAGAAAGAGACCAAGACCGAAGGGTAAATAAAGGCTAAATAAATAAATCCCAAAGTCACTTGAAAAAGATCAGAAATAGCAGATCCACAGCATATGTCAGAAATAACAAGAGAGTAAAAAAGAAGAGTAATTGGCAACTATGTTCAAAGGTTCAAGGTGCATTAGAGTAGACTTTGAAGCTGAAAACTGGAGTTATTAAATGTAATTGCATGGGTTGCAAACAATAGAAAGGAAAAGATGGATAGCTGGAGAGAGTATTATGAGCATCTGTATAGAGATAATTTATTGACAGGTCAAAATAGAACAACCAGCATTAAAACTTAAAATTGCACTTTTATAATTGAAAGTGTTAAGAATAGAAAAATTCACATTGAAAATGACCCAAGACCACTTTTTAAATGGTGCATACCGCATTAACTGTGGACGGATACTGTGCACTGTGCACTAACATTATGAAAAGATTCCTAGCAGTAGCTTACAAACTAGCAAACAATTTCTTTGCTATTACATGTGAGAAAGGTCAAGGTTAAGTCACTTTAGAAAGAATTTAAACAAAACGTGGACAAGAAGTACCAATTAAGCAGGCCAGATTCAGAAGAGGGAGAGACAAAGCTCCCACATAACGTCAGAAATAAACCAGTGAGGAGTTATGATCAGATTGATTGTTTGCTGTGTTTTGAGTATTTTTTTTTGCTAGGGTTATGAAAAGTTATGCTTGAATCATGTTCTAAATGAGCTTTCCATAGCATCCGACTAGTGGCTGTGCCAGCAGCATAAATGCCTGTAAGAACACATGGGTAGTATAAGACATATTTTTAGTCAGCAAAGAGAAAGTTCAAAAGTATACACTGTTACTTCTCTCTTCAAATTCTCTGTTGGAGATGGCAATGAGTATAAAATAGCATTATCTAAAAGATATCTGTAAAATACAACTCAGGTTGATCAATAATTTTAAGTATTCAGATGGCACAGTAGTAGTTTCATCTCTCAACAAACACTAGAGGACCTAGAGGGGGTGATAGATTGTATGGGATAGAAAAGAGTGTAGAATCTTTTCTGATATGAAAATAGTGATCTTGACATGAACAAGATCTGACTCTGAAACCTGGGTTATGTTATTACTGCCTACAGTAATAAATCAAAATAATTCATATGAATGAGCTGTGAAGATGATTTGGCATATTAAGAGAGGACAAGTAAAAATTATTAAGACCTTGGAGTAGTGTGATAAATAAACTTGGAGATAAAAGTTCTAATTTCTGTGAGAACATAGGTGGAAGACATACTGACTTTCCTGGGCATATTTGGCTTGAAAAAAGAATGAGGCAAGAAAAAGTGGCTTTTTCAAAAAACAATCAATCAAAAAACCCACAAATTATTTAAAAAGTAAAAGCACCACCATCAAAATTGTGTTTGGATACCAGAAAAAAAAATTTGATAATTGAGTCTTTGTTCATGCCAGAAGGAATTTTTTTTTCTTCTTTAATATGTAATTGTAAAGAAGATGACCACATGTAAACTATTCTGCTAGTTATGGAAAGGAGGGAGAAGAGAAGGCAGAAGGATAGAGAAGAATAGAAAAGAGGTTTGATGGAGTTGGGAACTAACTGGGAAATGTTAAGGATGCGTAATCAGATACAGAGTTGTGATAATAACAGGCCAGCAGTCATTGGCTTAAGTTAATAATGAAGAAAGCCTGAAAGAAAGAGTGAAGGAAACAAGTGAAAAAAAAATCCCTATTCCCATAATAATGGATTATAAAACAAACAATCTTTTATGAAAGTCATCTTGGGTGTTCTGTGATAAAATCAGCACTCTTCAGCAGTGGCCAAAAAGCAGAGGTAACCTTAGCAATGATTAAGGAAAGACTAAGCTATAGGACAGAGCAGAAAGCAGTGCAGCTCGTTATATCTTAACCTGTTTGTGTACTTCTCACTAAACATGTGCTGGTGGGATTCCCCTTCAGTTGCACAGATAAAGTTTTATTTGTGGTGACTTCTTTTGGCATGGAACTTATTTTAAAGTGCATTAGAGACAGGTATTAAGAAATACTCTCCTGTGCTCATTGTATTGCTTTCATGAATGCTGTATGTCCTATTTTGTCTGATTTTTGATGTCATTAATATATAACCTTACTATAATTGAAGGTCTCTATGTTCAATCTCCCACACTGTGATGCTGAAGAGCTGGAGATTTGCTCTGATCGTGCCCTTATAATTGGTCGTAGACCTATTGCTCTGCCATGCACCATATCTTAATTAGATATGAATCCACCAGTCACCACTGGAAATGGCTTAAGACTGTCTTGACATGCATACAGGATATTCAGATACAGTAGAACAGAACAAAGAAAGAAAACGAAAGTGATTTGGGCTGGAATCACAGAGAGTTGATGAAATGGAATAGAATTTATCAACCTGAGAAAGTAATAGATGAAGGGCAAGCCTGAGTGGAAGTAAGGTGACAAACATAGAGCGATGAATTGCAAGAAACAGAGTTCACTCAGTGATATTACTGGAAGCAGGATTAAAACAGAAATAAATATTTTTGTGCACAACCTGTAATTATAGGTATAACTTACTTCAAAACGGATAAGACCTCTTAAATATCAGTACCTCTTAAATAAAGCATTGTGAACGCAACCTCTAGCTCAGGAATCCCTCGTGACCTGATGCTGCGAAATATATACCAGTGCAAGGACCTTTCTGCACTTGACATTTTCCTATGTTCTCTTCCTACTGCCATCTCCTGGATAGGAAATACTGGAGTAGATGATTGGCCATAATCCTGACCCAGTGTGGCAATTACAATATGTGAGAATGCAACTATGTTGGCTAATAATAGTTGATGGGACTACTTCCATAAAAAGCCACCATTTTGAACAGTGAGTATGGAATTTAACCAGAGTAGGAGATGGATCATGTATTTATAGTATTGCGTTGATTTTAACATTTTTTAAAAGTCTGCTACTATGGGTGATTTGAACATAATACAGTAGTCCAGCTATTCAGCACACAGCAACCAGTCACAAGGCATAAATAGCAAATAATGAATCATAAATGCCTTCTGCAAAAAAACATTTAAAGAAATCTCATGCTAGTATTTTAGATATTATCCATCCATAAACATTGAAAATGTTAATCCGAATGGCATTTGAATGAATAAAATGAAAAACTCATTGGATTTAGTGAGTCTATTCTTGTTAATGAAGCTTTACTCTTATTAGCAACCGAGGTGGTTTTCTTTTTGTTCATTATGCTGTTCCTGCGAGTGCCTGTTTGACTTTCACGCTGTTGATGTAAATGAACACTTTCATTGATGATGATAATATAGTAGAGCAGCAATGTGTGTATAATATGCTATTTAAAAGTACCTTTTAAATCTAAATCCAAGCTGCAATTATTTTAGGTATGCAAATGATCAAATCTGGGGTAACACAACAAGAGAGATTCGTTACAGGCTCAAATCAGAATAGAAATGGCCATCTCTGGCTGAGGTTTAGTGAAGATATTCTACTGGAATCCAAATTCACACCAACCTGAGACATATATCATATGGTTGTTAGGTCCTTAACATAACTGTTTCGCTCTACAGAAGTACTCGTATTCCACTTCCCTGCTACTCCAAAGGCTTCCAGAGTCTTCCTGGGGGGACAAAAACTCTTTTCTGCATCATAGAGGTCCTCAGGGCATTAGGCTTTGGCAAGTCTTGCACTCAAAAATGCTTTTTAAGAGCAGGTTTTTAAAACTATGCCCTTCATTTAAACGTTTACGTTCAGCAATGACTGTGGGAGCAGGTGATCAGTTCCTGACTTTGGTGAAGACATATCTATCTTGATAGCTGAGCTTTGATTATAGCGTGCATGGAGGTACCTGAAGTAGTTAGCTCAAAACCTGGCAGATGCTACTCCAGGAACATAAGCTTTACCTGAAAAATCTGTACTCGGTTTTGATTCCTTGCAGTCAGTAGCCCTGACAAAGATGGTGATGCCAACCCAGCCTGGAGTCTCGCTTTCCAGGTACCCTGTCACTTTCCAGTTGCAATGTCTTTTTATACCTTTGTTTCTTTCTCAGAGCAGGTGGTTTCTGGAATGCTGCTAACATGGTGCAGTTTATGAGATGCATGCAAACGGCGCTTTGTAGCATATCATCAAGGCTCAGTAAAATGTCTGGTAACAATGAGATGTTAAATATCTTTCCAAGTTAAAGAATAATGTGTGTGTGTACATGAATGTTTTGCTGAGAAGAGCATCTTTTCCTAAATATGGAGTACTTTTGTATTGTTTTTCTTTGAATGTTCCAAAACCCATCAGTCTGGGTCTTACTAACCAAGAAAAGTAGCTTAAAATGCTTTCCCACTGAATTATGACATTAGAGACTGATTTGTTTTTATATAATTATTACAATATCAAGATGCTTCAAAAGACAACATTATAGAAGACCTAGGGAGTCTTTTTCCCCCCACTATTTCTTCTATTGTTGGCACTTCCTTTTATGTTATGAGATCAGTATTAAACCTGAACTGTAAAGGATGCTGAAAACTTTTGCATATCAAATGAAATTATGAGATCAGTTTCATTAGCAAGAACAGAATTATAATCCAGTGTAACTCATGTACAATCAGGCAAGGTCTTCATTCAGATTTAAAGGTGAGAGTTCCAGTAAGAAGCTGCCTCTGTAATGATCTTGATTCATTCATTATAGGTTTAAAATATGTTAATAGCTTTTGCAAACATATATATGTAAATGGGTGTTTTATATCCCGACTTGTAACTTGCAGCATTTATTTTCAGTTCAATTTCTATCAAGATTATCTTTTTTACTTGTGAAGTTTGTGCTGGGGAAGGTGTTTCCTTTTAGTCAGTGATCCAGGTGTGTAGGGCATCTCTTTGGAAAAGTATCCCCATCAGATTATGTCCTGGGGGTGTTGCAGGTATTTCACTTCATCTCCTTGCTAAAGGAATATATCTGTTACTCCTGGGCAAATCTTGAGTCTCAGGAGCTTTTGTGTTGTTGTCCGGTCCTTTTGAGTTATCTAACAAATGCACTATTTTATTTATTTCGCTTACTGATATTGTTTGGTATCCATCATCTTCCTCTCCATACTTCTTGTTCCTAATATCCTAATATCCTAAACGATTGTACCATACTTCCAGTACTACCGTGTAGAACAAGTGATCTAATTTGCAGTATCAATGTTTTTTACTCTTGAAATTAGTGTTTTTTCCTAAGGAAAAGTGAATTGGAATATAAGTTCAACTTGTCACAGTAATTATGATAATTATGAAGTATCATATGTTCTGAAATGCTGTCCCAAGTTATTATAAATTCTAAGAAACTTTTCCTCTGGGAATTGTGGTAGTTAGCTTAGCTTATTTTACCCTCAACTTACCCTTGAATTGCTGTTGTGTTTTTTTTTTTTTTTCCCCTTCCATTTGTAAAGTTAAAAGGTTGTTATAATATTAGTCATGTTTTCTTGGGCAAACTGAAGAATTTATATTTCTCCTATCAGGATGGGAGCCATCATCGACATCGTGTAATTGCATAAAATAGTAACCAGAAGATTTAGATTTCTACTGATAGTAATAACCAGAGTTAATCTTAGGACAGAGTTTGCTCAATTCAAGGGGGGATTTCTAAGGAGAGCCTATGCTAGACTGGCTCTTACCTTGCGTAAACAGTCCCCAAATTCTACCTCTAAATACAAGTTAGCAGTCCCTCTCACTAAGCAAATATGTTTTACAAACAAATATAATTATATAAATATTGGAGGCGGGGAGGGGGAGGTTTCCAGCCAGATTTTGATTGTAGCCTAGGTAAGAGTTGCAGAAGAACTTCTTTTATGATATTGGTGCTTTGACTGCCTTAAAACAGAAGGCAGATATTTACACATAATAGGAAATAGCTTCTCTTTTTGTTGTATCTAATCAGAAGATTTAGAGTCTACGTTTCTAATATTGTAGTTTGTGAATTTTCTCTTATACAGAAACAACTAAAAAGCTGTGGTTCAGAATGTTTTTTTCAATAGTTTCCTCAATGTATTCAAAAAAGGGACAGCTTATTCAGATTTTCTACTTCAGCCATTTTTAGCTACCTATCAATGTAATGCTCTTTGATATTAATACTTCATGTATTGCACATATTTCTCTCCTAAAAACAAATAATTGTTTGCAAAATAATTTATTATCAGATCTGACACAATCTTTTTGTTGATATCACTATTTCTCATTTGTTTATCTTTCTTTAATTTTGAACTGTTTTTTTCAACCAGTATGAAATTTCTGTCTCTTCTGTACCAAAATGAACAGTGAGGCTTAAGGCTAAAATCTACTTGTAGGTGCAAGTTGTGAATTACAGGTAATTAAAATAGGACTTAAATATTTCTAGAAGAATGACTTCCAGCTGGATGCAGCTAGACCTTGAGTGGAAGATAACATCCATACATATTGACACCGTGTGTACCTGCTCTCGGGAGAGGAGATCTGGTCAATATGTACAAGTTCCTGAGGGGTCAATGTAGGGAGGATGGGGCCAAACTCTTCTCGGTCATGGCCAGTGACAGGACAAGGGGTAATGGGTACAAGTTGAAACACAGGAAGTTCCACCTCCATGTGAGGAAGAACTTCTTGACAGTGAGGGTGACAGAGCCCTGGAACAGGCTGCCCAGAGAGGCTGCGGAGTCTCCTTCTCTGGAGATCTTCCAAACCCGCCTGGATGCCACCCTGTGCCACGTGCTCTGGGTGTCCCTATTGGAGCAGGGGGTTTGGACTGGATGATCCCTAGAGGTCCCTTCCAACCTCAACCATTCAGTGATTCCCAGGGATCATCATCAATAGAACAAGTGACCTGGGCCTTGCAACTGACTCAGTTTACCTCTGTGCCAACGACGGCCCTGCCATCTATCATGGAGCTTGCGCGGGGAGGCGCTGTGGTGGCAGGAGGTGCAGAGGGACAGGAACTGGCTGTGCCACCAAGGGGTGACGCTGGCACCGCGTGCATGGCCCTGTGAGCCCCCACGCACAGGCCGTGCGCACGGCGCGGTGCCGGCCTGGGGCCTGGCAGAGCTCTAGGGACCGGGGTCTCCCCGATCCCCCTCCGGCCGAGCCCTGGCTCGCACCGCGGCGGCGCCTCGCAGTGTGTGCACCGGACACGTCGAGGGTGAGACCAGGCTGGGAGGAGGGCTCCGCCAAATGCCAAGGGCTCCCCTGCCTGTTCTTGGTCCATGGCGTTTCATCCATGGGACCAGATTAGAGATAGCTCAAAAAATGAAAAACCTTGAAAACCTATAGCATGTGAATTCTGCGCTTTCTCTCTGCAGATTTGTTGATCCATGCCATTTGCTAATGTAGACATAGTTTCAGATTGCTGGCAGATTAATCAGCAGTCAGGCCAGATAATAAGCCTGCTTCTCCCGTCCTGCTTGCCTGAATTGCTACAATCTGCATGCCTTTAGGATAGGTGTAAGTGAAATCTCAGTCCTTGGGTTTTGTGTTCCTCCCTCTGTCAGTCTTCATCAAGACCATTTTGTCCAGATTAAGTCTAAACGAGCTGGATTCCAGCCAGATCACTTTCTCTGACAAGAATTAGAAGACCAGAAAGGTAGTTCTGTCAGGGACCGCTGAAAGTCAATGTAGAGGAAGTGCCACTCGTACGTGTGCAGATTTCCAGTGCTAGGGCTTGGGCTTTAGCATGCCAAAAATCTCAACCCCATCGGTTCTGTTCCAAAACATGATCTGTGTTTGACAATTTTTTTTTAATAAATACATAATTCAAATAATTTTTAGATTTAATTGTACAGTCTATCTAGTCCCACAAAAACACGAAAGAGTTTCCTAGGACTCAACCCTTAGACATTAGAACCTCATTTAGATTAATGGAAAAAATCGTATTTGTAGCTGATGTTTTGGGCTGCCTGAAAACCTTGTAGAGAGACTTTTTTTACAGCAGCAGTGGTGATCACTAGTTTATTTTTGGAAGCTTGAGAGCCAGGAAAATCCACATGCATGTATGCATGTCTACATGCATGGGCATGTACACATATGTGTATTTGCAGAGGTTCTCATGTAATCACATGCTCTTTGACCAGAGGGAGAGGGGTTAGTCTTAAAAATTAATGCTAATCTTAGTGCTAATCTTAATCTTCAATCTTAATATTTGACACATAATTGCTTCATATTCATGCAAGTATTTTTTGGGTTACTTGAACACAGAACCATGAAATCACTATTAAATTTAAAAATAATAATCCTAAATTGGAAGTGCTTATGACTCCTTTCGAGTCATTTTTAACAGTATATTTTCCAGTGTAGAGAAAAATCTAGAGTTTCTTTTATATATGTAATGTATATATATAAAGTGAAGATTTGAGTAGTTTTGGTTTCCAGAATAGATTTCAGAACATAAATCAAAAACTGCCTGCTATCATTTTGGAAATATAAATGATAACTGTGAAAAAAGAAAGAACAGAAAATATGCATGAGAACAAGTTTCCCCTAGTATATCAAAGTATGTGCACAGCTTCTCTGATTGAATAAAAATATTAAATATGTTGTCGGAATACAGTATAATGCAAAACATTGGAAAAAAAGGACTATAAATAAGTGGCATGGAATTTTATGCCGCATTATGTATTGCTGAAACTGTAATACTTTAGTGAAATTATAGCAGTAGACATTTTTAGTCTATATACTATTTTGTTCATGTATAAACTATGAGTCTTGCAGGATGCTAAATTCATGCTTCACTGCATTTAGGTTTTTTTTTGAGAATTTTTCTTGTGTTGTACTATTTCATACATAATCCCACTGAAATTGGTAGGAATTAGATTTTATGTGCATTCAGTGTAAGTTACCAAACAAAAGCCATGTTATTTGTACCTTGATCTGCATTATCTTTCTCATAACGCTGCTGTCTCCTGCCAAGGTGGCTTCTTACTCTGCATCACAGGCCTGTCTCCATGGCCATGCACATTCAGTGACCGCTCGTATCCTTAGGCCATTGCGTTACCGTAAGTGTTTACGTTCTCTGCGATCTGGATGCAGCAAGGTCTGCAAAATAGGTGGCTGTCGGGTGAAACTGCCAGTATGTCTTTGCTGAGGAGATCGTGGTAGCTTCAGGATTCTCAGGAACCTAAGGTCCAAAGGACCCTTAGATACTTCTGACTGGCCAAGGTGTTGCAGTAATTCAGCTCTTTGCTCCTTCCCTTCATGGCCTCTTTCTGACTCCCTCAAATTATCTGCAAAATTCTGTACAGGCACCAAGAGACCCGTATCCCTTTAACTGTTCTACCTTCAACCATTGCTTCAAACGTGAGGAAATTATGTTCTTAATTGTATTTTCATAAAAATATGTCCTCAGAAGCCAACAGCTTGCTGGCTTCTGGTGGCTGTATTAAGCCAGTAGCTCATAAAAGATATAAAAGGTATCTGGTGACCGGCACTACAGAACTTCCCTCGGTAATTTATGAACCGAAGCCATTTCTGCTTCCGTACTATAAAGTGAGCCAAGTGTGCTGTGGGCAGAATATTGCTGTTATGCAGTACAAAGTTACCATTTCATCACAGCCTTCCACTACTCGGATTTTACTTACCTTTAAATAGAAGATCCAAAACTGAGATATAAAACTATCATCCATCATCAAATATTACTAACACTGAAGAACATGCTCAAAGCATTTCACTGAATTTTTTACTGGATTGAGGAAAACGAAACCGTTCAGGAGTTGTGTAATTGATATTTAAAAGGTTCTTTGAGATACATAAAAATTATACCTGAGCCGAAGCCATCCATTAAAGAAGATGCGTGAAACTACTGAAGTGGGCTGTTCTTTTCCCCTGGATAACACTACAGGCCTTCTTAATATATTGCAGAAGTACCAACTTGTTTGCCTTTGAGATCTGTGATAATTTTTCAATGAAGTGCATTTCCAGAGAAAATAGAAAATAAGAATAAATGAAAAAAGGAGAATAAGGAGACTTGCCCTAAAAAAAAAAAAAAAAAGTCAAAAAAGAGTCTCCAAACATGTTCTGGAGGCACAGCCAGAATTGCAATAAAGAGGAAAGTGAAAGAGACTGCAGAAAGGACAGACATTTATGAGCAAATCCCATAAGTCTTTCACACCAATAATCTGAAGGCCACTCCAATAAAATGTGATACCTGTATAAGCCATAAGACAGGCAAGAAAAAATAATGATTAAATAGCAACATAACTTGCAGTAAAAATAAAAATAAACAAACAGTGAAATTGAAGATATATACATCTACTAAACTCTCATATATAGACAATAGATTTTTTTGCATTTCAATCTCCTCCTAAAATGCAAGTAGAGCAGAATATATATGAAAATTAACAATTTTCACATATATTTACAATTTTTATATAGCAAAAATGGTCAAAGTAGCAAAAATGTTGTCTCCTCAGATTTCCTGGAAGGAACCTGTAAAATATGACATGTAAGAGTACAGAAACTTAAGTTACAGCTCATTGTGTGTAGAGAGAATATTAGATTATAATAGATGCATGTAAAATAAATATTAAAATATAAAAGTGCAAAAACAGAATAAAATAAAAATACTAGACATAGTTTTCATACAGAAAAAAAAGAAATTTCTTTGCATTTATGTCCAAAAAACTTAACCTTGTGGAAATTTGGACCAAGTTACGACTCTGATGCAAACAAACACAACAATTGCATAACAAGATTCTCTGCAGAGAGGCGCGCATTTAGAAAAGCCATTGAAGGAGGTTTGTGAAGGACTTTGGCATGTCACGTCTAACACAGGCGTTACTGCCTGACACTTGGCGGAAATCTGTTTTGGTCTAAGAAGAACAAAGACCTAGAAGTGCAGGAGAATGAAAATGGAAAACATTTCAGTGATATTTTCTTCTTGATTTATTTATTTTTATATTGAGTAACAGGTCCCATGCCAAAAAAAGTCATACATTTAGCAAGAAAAAGATCTTCTCGGTATAAGGCCTCTGGTTTTATAGAGCACGAGCATGAATTCCTAATACTGGACACAACTTTTAATATTAAAAAAAAAATCTTTTAAGGCGATTTTTTTCAGGTGATTTGTCACATCAAAACAGAATGTCAGAACATTATGTTAGCAAAGTTTGGGTGCAGCAGAATTAATTTCAGGATTTTTTTTTGTTGTTGCTGTTATTGAAATCCCAGTAGTACTTTTCCATCTGTTTACTGTGACCTTAGATTTTTGGATTACCTTGGCCTGTATCTAGTAGGTAAAGCAACTGCGAGAGTGAGACATGTGAGGCATGTTTAGATGTTTAACTAATTGCTTGAAATGAAAAAGGATTTCTTGTGAACTTTGAAATATATGAATGGTAACATGACTCCGGGTGGTAACTGGAGACTTGTGTTCTGGGAATGTCAGCTGAGGTGAAGAAGTGACTCTGCTCATTGCTCAACCCACCAAGGGCCCTTCTTGCTCCAAGCCTTGGGCCGCTTTGGGCATCAAGTGCTGGGGGCATCTCAAGGGCTCAGGCTGCCTTTGAATTTGTTCTGTCAGGCTCTCCTACTCAAGTGCAAAAGTCTCATTACTCTTTATGTGCCTGCTTTTATTAAAGCAGAAATAGTGAGCAAGCCAGAAGAAATGCTCCGCATTTTATTGTGGAGAAAATCTGTTTATTTCCTGCTTCTATGCAAAGACATAAGTTTGTGAGCAAAAATTCTATATTGAACATTAATATTTTACTGATATCTTTTAAATTTTCAGATGGATTGTTTCAAATGAGATCTGTCCGTAGCTACGATATACATGAGCTGTCACAGAGTCAAGGGACATCTTTATCCTGGTCCTTGGGAGAGAGCTGTGAGCGAGGCCATAGAACTGCACTTCAGCATTTGGAGAACACAGTATCTCTATGAAATTTAGCAGAATCTGGTGCTTTCAGCTTTAATATGATCAAAATCTAATTGAACCTCTCAGCTGAAAGGCATTTTCCATAAATGTTCCAAAGAAATGAAGAATCTTTCAGCTGCATTACTGCTATTAAGCACCATACATTTAAAATTCTTTTTCTTTTTTAAAACTCATTTCTAATTTGGAGGATTTTAAAACCCTCCAAATTATTCTGTTAACAACTTCAGATGTTAAGCAGCTTTTTTTTTTTCTTTTTTCTTTTGGTAACTTTTGTTAAATGCTTTAAAATTTTCTGCTATGTGCTGGGAAGAAGAGCATCGAGTATTTCTATCAATCACCTCTGCTGGGTGTCTCTGCTGGTCTGTGCTTGGTGTCCCAGCTTCCACAAGCCCCACAGTGTGGACACAAGGCTGTGGTCTAAGCAGGGCATCTCTAGGAAGGAAGTCAGGGCAGGCTGAGTCGCGCTGGGTCTCCCAGAATCCCTGAATATGCAAAATGCTCCGTCTTCAGCAGAGCTCAGCAAGCAAGTCCGAGATGGGGAGAAAGGAGAAGTGCAGCTCCATGGCAGTATTCCCATTATTCCATCCTTCAACCCCTCTGTTCCCTGGAGCAACCGTTAGAAAAACACGCACTGTGCTGCCCTTCAGGGCACTGGGCAAGTGCAGAAGCTCCTTTGGTTTTATCCACCTGCTGTCAAAGGCTGCATGGCAGAGAGAACCTATACTCGACAGCATTTATTGTTTTTCTTGTCTAAAAATAGAGGAGGAATTTTATAACTAACTACTCTGCCTGGCTGTCTTGGAGGGAATTATCCTCCTGTTAGAGAATCTGCCATTTTATCCTTGGGTCTTGCCAGAAGGGCCTGGAACTCACACCTGTAGAAAAGTAATTTTGATACAGTAGGAAGATAAATTATTGAGGGCAGAACCTTTGCACTTTCTGGATTGTCTGTTCACTTCCGCATAAAAATAGATGATTTGTCTAGTTTGTCTAAAAATTCAACCATATTAAGGCTTTAGTTTGATTGTTTTTATTCTGTTTTGTCTTGTTTGATTTGATTTTGTTTCATTTCATATTACGTTACTTTACTTTGCTGTGCCTAGCATTAAAATCTCTGCTGGAAAGAATCACATGGTGTAATTCTTGTGCTTTCCTCACCATTTAGTCCTGAATCATAAATAAGTCATCTACCACAAGCACCGCACTATGTGCTGTAATTGGGCTATTTGCTTTAATGGGGATTCCAATAAGAGGAGAAATATAAATTATTTCTGCTTATGGCTGCAAAATCCTCAGTTCTTCTCAGTTCGGTCTTTGCCCCCTTATTCTAATTAACTCTAAACCCATTCGTATCTGTCTGGTCCACCTGGATCTGGATCTCTACCAAAGTTTCTTCTTTCTAGGCTTTGAATTATTGATTTCTGGTTACTATAAATTACTTTTTAAAAAAAGACTCTAATTTGGTCTCCTAATGACTTGTTATAAAAAAAAAAATTGTTACTGCACATCTCTCCACCATTCAGCAGTGTGTCTCCTGACGAGAATAGTAAATGCAGCTCTGACGTTTACTAGTGGTAGTCAGGATTTACTTCCTAGTAGGAAGAATTATTCTAAATGACTTTAATGGACTATACAGGGTCTTGTGCACACAGAGGAATAAGCTTTAATTTACAGCCCAAACTGCCCCCTCCCGCAGCCTGTCGTTTCTGGTGTATCTGCCAGACGAGCGACAATTTCATTGCAGCAGAAGCTGTTTGCTTGCAGGGGAGGCCCCTCTCCTGCCCCCAGGGACTACAGCAAATTGGCCCTGTGTTTTTACCCTTTGTTTTTGTCTGTGAGCGGCTCTGGGGTGGTAAGTTACTGTTAAAAAATGGCACTTGCTTTTTTTTCTGGATTTGTTCCCCATGTATAATCGGAGTGTTACCTGTTTGCATTTTGCTTTACATTTTTACTGTTAGCGCAGCAGCTAACAGTAAATGAGAAAGCTGCGGTGGAAAAATGGAAACCAGTTAGCCTCAGGACTGCTGGTATTGACGTTTCGATAGCAGGCTCGATTTAGGCTCCACTCCAGCACTGATGGACACACGCAAATCCAGTGTAGCAGCATATTTCTAAGGAGGAGGACTGTAGAGTTTAAAAATCTGGCACTGATAACGAAGCGTCAGTTAACATAGCTTTATTCTCGTGTTGTGCATTGGTTTTGTGGGATTGACCACTGTTTGCCAGATGGAGGACGAAAGAGCTTTGTTTGGTCTCAACTTTTCTTGGTGCGTCTGACTTTTTTTCTTTTGTTTTGATTTTTAATATTGTTTTTGCTCTGAGCCAAAAATCACTGAACTCCAGTATTCCACTGCCAAAGTTACACAGCTTTTACAGCTTGTAGTCACCTCAGAAAATCCCCATGTTTGCCATGTAAACGTGTCAAGCATGTGCCTGTCATCTCCCCTGAATTTAAAGACTGGTTCCATCAAATGGGATCTGTTTGAGGAGCTTAAAAATATAATCCATATATTTTCAGTTGAATAACGATTTAGAAATCTCCTCATTGAAGTCCCTGGGTAATTTGTTTGTATTTGAATGACTCTTAAGTATTTGGTATTCCTACATGGAAGTTCAGTAGTGAAAAACGAGCATGGGTATAAATACATCCCCAAACGTTCCTAACGTTTTGAGATTTTTTTTTCAAAAGCAGTGAAGAGCGGCTTCCCTCGACTCCTTCTGATCCAAATGGACCTTTGCCGGCTTCTCGATCCTGTTGGATTTGGCGAGTGCGGGACTCGCCCTTTGCAGCGAGTGCAGAACTCCCCAAAGAGCCTCCCTGTGCCGGCCTTGCCCGTTGGTGAGCAGCGGGAATGAGCGTGAGCTTTGCCATTGACCCCGTTAGGGCCCAAACACACTAATTAACTTGTGGATGTTTCGTGCCACTGAAATGTCTCTGGGCTAAGAAAATTTTCCCGCTTTTTCTTCCCCTTTTCTAGTAAATTGCTCATCTATATTAATGAGGCTGATGCATGGGCATGACTATGGTTAAGCTTATCAACTTGTCAAGTAAAGTAGTTTTCCAGTTCCCCATTATGGTCTTTTAAGCATGAAATGTATGAGTTAAAAAATACTAGCTGTAGCAGCAGAAATGTAATTTCTAAAATCTGCATTTTTCTCAGGTAACCTACAGAAAGACTTGTTTTATTTTGGGAAAATGGTTTGGGAAATCTTCTCTGGCATTTTCTTATGCTTTTCTCTAACTCGCTTTAAACTGCTTTGGGGATATCTTTCCCAGATCTGCTTCCTACAGCTGGGGATGTATGCCTTATTTAGGCTGTGGTAAAAAGTAGATCTCTAATACATTTTGTAAACACTAACTTCATTTAATGGGTTTATTTTTTAAAGCTCAGAAAACCAAATTCAAAGAGAGTCTGTGGCCCAAAGCATGTAAGTTAATGGAGAGCAGACAGGGATCATAAGAAAGCTGTGGGAGAGAAAAGGATTTATTCCTTGAAGTTTTTCATTACACAATCCACAAACTGAGATTTGAATAAGTGGGCTTCATGGAAATCACTCCGTGCGTGTTGCAGAATGATACATAAGGTGAGATGTGCAGGGTGATGTATGTTATGTATTAAATAGACTACTTTCTTCCCCTTATTTAGGTTTTATGACTTGGGTTCCAGCTAAGGAGGAACATCAGGTTGACCAGATGGCCAAAAATTAGCTCTTTCATTCAGTGCTGTTATTCAATTGACTTCTAATCTGTAAAATATAAAGGCTGACACTTATTAATGATGATGAGAAAGCCATGTTCCTTTTTCATTTAGGATGTGTTTTCCAGTTCACTAGAGGCATCCTCTTTAAGCTGCTAAGAAGCGTATTTTCTTTCTGAACTCCGGTTCTTGCTTAAAAGTGAAGCTTTAAACGAGAAACAACAGCACTTTTTTTTTTTCTTTCACTTTTTACATAAAATTTGGAAAATTTCTGTAAAATACTGGTGAAAAGTACATGTCCAGTTTTGATTTGCTGGCCGTAACATCATACAAATGTCACTGTACACACTCCTGTAGAATTATCCTTGCCTTTATCTGAGTGCATATAATATCAAAATCAGCTCTGATGATAGTCCTAGCACACTTTCTCCTTCTAATCTTCCTTCAAATCTTCTTTTCAATAAAAGGGCAAGTGATGGTTTCATTTCACATGTGAGAACATTTTGAAATAGCCCAAAAGCAAAGAATAGGCAACAGTGAAAGAATTACCTTTTAAATTATAGTAACAGTCTGGAAAAGCGACCCTGTAAAATGTCATCTACATGTTCCACGTTATTTATTTCCTATCAAAGATTTTGTATCGGGAGGTTTCAGCTCATAAGGCAAACAAGATTTGTGTTAGAGCAAGATCAATCTGCTCTGCCTTGAAATCTCGTGGAATGAAGTGCTTCAGAAAGAGCTGCTGAGATTTAGGTTTTTTTTAATCAAAAACTGAGAAAATATAACAGTGATTATTGTCTACTGCAAGTAGTCTTATTTTTATATTTTAACATTAGTTATCTGAGGTGCAGGAAGGGTATATAATAAAGACTTATAAATAAGTGCTACTTTTGGACTAAATTCATAAATGACAATTGCAACTGTTTCGGGTAAGCGACTACCTTAAACAACAAGGAATTCTTCTTATGTGCCAGGCTCCAACTTACTTTTGCAGGTCTGCCTTCATCAGTATTAAGGGGTTGTCAGAAAACGCTTTGACATTAACGGTATTGTCAGCGTGGCATTTTCCTGACCACACTGGAGAGGATCATTGTTAACCGAACTGCTCACAGAGTTTATGCAGATCTCCCGGGGAACCAGCAGCATTTCTGGTGAGTTCTCCACCAGCAGGAAAGGGGCCTGGATGAGGATTACCTCAAGCTTTTGGAAAGACAGCTAAGCATCCAAAGATACCCCTGTTCTTACAGGATCTGTTCCATCTTTTGCACAACACTTTACCTAGTAGTTTAGTATGTTTTGTAGTGCTGTCAACATGCATATAGCTTCCATCACTGCATTGTGGCTTTCAGATCCTATTTCTAAAGAACAGAGATCAGCATAAGAGAACACAGATGAGGACTGTCTAGTTTAGTTGTCACATGCAATATTGACATAGGTTGGTGAGAAACAATTAAGTTAAACAAAGTTACATAAGCTAGATTTAAGATGAGTTTTTGAATTTCTCAGCTAATGAAATTTGCTATGTTACCAACTATTTTTAGATACTCAAAAATGAAATACTGATAGTCAAGTAACCAAGAGATGTATCGATGATACCTTTTTCTTCCCTCTCTCTGTCCGGCTGTTGCTGATTAGGGAGCAGTCGTTTCTGTTCTGATTAGTGGGGTGCCAGTTTTGACAACAATAACCAACGATATGCACTTAACCAACCTGTGATTACAGGCACAGCTCTAAAAATGGAAATCTGAGGCAAGAGAAGCAGCTGTAATAGAGCCTCTCCTCAGGAAAACAACTCAGTGCAAGAGTCATTCTGACACATCTCTGCTGAAGAGAGAGTTCAGGAATCTCTCTGTAGGACTGTGGGTCTCTGTGAAGATAGATAGTCTCTGAAGAAATTTCTTTTCGGACCGAAGTGCTCTGTAGCACTCTCAAATATGAAGCTTGAGGGGTATTTTATCAGACTGTTGCTTTGCCACAGCAGCTGCTGTGAGAGCAGGCTTTTGCGATCACAGTTTTTGGGGGACGATTTGCTTCACATGCAAAGAGCTTCTAGTCATGACAATAGACAATTCTAAGCTTTTTTTTTTTTTTTTTTTTTGGGGGGGGGTATAAACATGAAGGAGTAGATATTAAAGATCTCGATTTTTTGTCGTGCAGGTGCTTCTCTACTGTCAAATACTATATGACTTCAAGATAACTATAATGATCGCTCAAGAAGGAAGAAAAGCACTACCAAATCTCAAGCATGGTCTCAAGCATGTCTAAATCATGTTGTATAGGGAAAATATCAGGCAGTCTTGTCAGTCTCTTACCAATCTCCTCATTTATTTATACAATATATAATATTTAATAATTTAAAATATTTAATAATTTAAAATACATTATTAAATAATTTAATATTTAAATAGTATTTATTTTTCCTTACTCTTTATCTATACTGGATACTTAGTTATTTTTACAACTTACGGAGGGCGTCAGCATCATCAAGGGAGTTCAACAGGTCAAGAAGCCTATTTACAGTCTATAGCTACTTATTTCCTAAAGGGTACAAGAATGGCAAGTGTCCATCAATTTACAATTTTAGAATTGCAGTAGAAATGCAGTTATGTTTTAGAACATAGCACACAGGCAACGCAATGAGAAATTTGTATTTACTCTGGTGGAGAAAATAGTATATGAAGTTTTATTTTGCCCCCCTCGACTTAGTGTGAGCTTTGGACCCATGTGGATGAGCCATATGTCTTAATATATTTCTATTTATTGCATTCTTTGAAATCTCAAGGCTCTTCACAAGCAGTTACAGAATGTAAAAGGGAGAAACATATGGATTTCAAGGGTACAGTGCGAATCAGTGAAGGTCTATAGGGGAAGAAGAAGCTGGAAGGTTTTAGATAAATGTAGCTTTCAAAAGACTCTGTGCCAGTTCAAATTTGTCTCCGTAATGGGGCAAGAAACAGTTCTGATGATACATTCCAGGTGCCTCTTTCAAAAAAGAAGGGTGGTAAGGGAAGGTTTTTTTTTTTTTTTTTTTTTTTTTAAATTAAGAACTACTCATTGGGAATCGTAGTTAGGGAACAATCTTATCACATACCTGAAATTAAATTTCCTTCTGAATGGAAGTGTCTCAGAGCAGAAGAATTTAATTATTGTGAAGCACGCACTAACTAATAATTTTGAAAAAGCTCGCGTTGCAAAGTTGGCCAAGCACAAAAGAGTGCAGATTTGGGGTTGCTCTTTGAGCTGTTGTTGTGGGTGAAATTCACTTTTCTGGTGTGGAGAGGCAGAGCTTGGGTGAGGGTGACGCTCCTGGGCCTGGAACAGTGAAGTCCTTCCCACGCCGAGCGCCTGGGCTACGCCGGAGCGCCTCTGCGTGCAGCCGGGCTGCGGGATGTGGGAGACGGGACAGCCTCGTGTGCACTGAGTTGGGCCGCGGGATGTGGGAGACGGGACAGCCTCGTGTGCACTGAGTTGGGCCGCGGGATGTGGGAGGCGGGACAGCCTCGTGTGCACTGAGTTGGGCTGCGGGATGTGGGAGATGGGACAGCCTCATGTGCGCTGAGTTGGGCTGCGGGATGTGGGAGATGGGACAGCCTCATGTGCGCTGAGTTGGGCCGCGGGATGTGGGAGGCGGGACAGCCTCGTGTGCGCTGAGTTGGGCTGCGGGATGTGGGAGGCGGGACAGCCTCGTGTGCGCTGAGTTGGGCCGCGGGATGTGGGAGACGGGACAGCCTCGTGTGCACTGAGTTGGGCCGCGGGATGTGGGAGACGGGACAGCCTCGTGTGCGCTGAGTTGGGCTGCGGGATGTGGGAGGCGGGACAGCCTCGTGTGCGCTGAGTTGGGCCGTGGGATGTGGGAGATGGGACAGCCTCGTGTGCGCTGAGTTGGGCTGCGGGATGTGGGAGGCGGGACAGCCTCGTGTGCGCTGAGTTGGGCCACGGGATGTGGGAGACGGGACAGCCTCGTGTGCGCTGAGTTGGGCCGCGGGATGTGGGAGGCGGGACAGCCTCGTGTGCACTGAGTTGGGCTGCGGGATGTGGGAGGCGGGACAGCCTCGTGTGCGCTGAGTTTGCTGTGCGACTCTGAGGACGAGCAGCTTGTGGCAGGTCTCCTCTTTCCTTGGCACTGTTGCAGCAAGGACAATGTGTGAGGCCATAGCCCAAAACGCCCCTAAGCTGCAGCTGCTAAATTTCCTCTCTTAAAAAGATGCTTCTTCCCCAGCCATTTCTGTTTTGTTGGGGTTTTGTTTGTTTGTTTGAAGTCCTTCATGTTTTGGATGCTTTCGGTGGCTTATCTGGCTGACTCCTGTCCTTTCTCTGTTGTCCTCAGGCACACCTAAGTTCACATGTGTGTGAGGAAATGAAAAGATAAATGGAATGAAGGGATAAGTTTGTATCCTAGAAATTGCTAGATTTTTTTTTTCATACGGCGGTTGAATCTATGAAGCAGATATACTAACTTACAGTTTTAAGACTTTTTCTTTTAGTGGATGTAGCAGAATTCCTCATTTGTTTTCAAATGTGAAAGCTGAAACTTTAGAACAACCGTTCCTCCTCCCTAGCTGGTTTTTTAAATCATCCTACAGAAGAGAGCGTAAAGAGGAGCTGAATGATGCCTAGGGCTTGTTCTGGTCTATTGTGTTGGGCTGCACTTCGCTGCGTGTTTTTATCTGTGCAGTAAGGCTAAGGAAACGAAAAGATGTTACAGAGGGGAAAGCTTTTATTTGCCTGCCATCATGCTGTCATATGACAAATAGAAAAGGTGATTGCAAATCCAGAGCCTAGCATTTTCAAGTATGTAGGAGAAAAATCACCAACATGTTTACAAAAAGGACGTGAGGACTTGTCACTTGACTGAAAGTTTTGGGTTTTTTAATTCATCCATGTTAGATAATGGCCTTATAATTTTGGGTTAAATGGTTAAGTCCTAGGATTTTACTCCTGCAAATTGTTGTGCTTCTTATGACACAGATATGACTCTTCATGGATGGAGTGCAAATAGAGGCTAATGATATGACTTTCAAGTGAAACCACAGAACTTTAGCAGCTTCTTTTTCGAGAGTTAGGAGGAACAAGGAGGAAGATCTCCAAATTCACTGCATAAGCAGCACTTTTTCCACATGGATGTTCAGCTTCCTTGGGTGGAGACGTCAAGTCAGAAGTCAGTAGAATTGCATGATAATCAGTAGTGCACAAGCTCCAATGCAAGAGCAACATGTCGGATCAGCCCCCCCCCCAAAAAAAAAGGCTTTAAAATATGTTTTTGGGGATAAGACGTATTTCAGTATAACATAACCAACGTGCCCTCCTTTCTTCTTTACCTCTGGACACAGTGTGAGGAATCTCTGCAGAAGCGTTAGAAGCAGGATCTGGTACCAGATCTATCAGTGCATTTTCCCATCAAAGTCAAAATTGTATGTAAATCTCGCTTCCCTCCCTGTATCTCCTGTGATTTGAAATCATTACAAGTCTTGGTAAATAAATAAAATAAGCAAGAGATTATGTAATGAGGCTGGAATTGACCTCTGGACATGTATCATTCTGAATTCCTTTACTATTTCTATTCAGACTGACAGTGAGGCATGGATCCAGACAAGATGGCAATATGCAGCAATGTGTCTGGTCTCAATGCTAGGTAGGGTCCCAGCACTATCAAATCTCTAGGAGAAAGAAAAGGAGCTGTTTAGGATTGAAAAAGTAGAAAGTGAAGTGGAAGATTAACAGCTAAGTATTGACTTTACATCATTAGAGGAGATAAAACTCCTCTAATGGAGGAGTGTTGGGATTTGCAGTTTTACCTTATTAAAGAAGATAGATTAAATAAAATATTTTAATTTAATCCACCATATCAAGTTTTATGAAGTGCAATATAATTCCAGAATTCCCTGCTTCCTTCTGTGCAATAGCTCTGATTACTGTGATGATTCAATGTAGGAAAGCTGATGGAGCTAGAAAAAATTGGAGCAGTTTGGATAAAAAAGGGAAGAACTTGACTTCTTTCCATGTCCAACCCAGCTTTTCAGGCTTAGGGTGGGATCAGAAAAATACGGTAAAACAGGTCCACCTGCCCCAAGAAGGAATTTGCCTTTTTAGTTGAGAGTTGTGATTCTGTCTAGTAGAGAATCAAAGCTGCTAAGAGTAGAAAATAAATGGGGCTTTCCCTCAGATCTGTGGTAAGAATGGGCACAGAAAGTCCTCTTTTTCTTGCTAGTGGTCCTCTTTCTAGCTCAGGAGCACATTTTCCTGCTTTTTCTAGTCTCCTGAAGTAGCTTGTAGCCATCAGTGTGTTATGTAAGAGAGAGAATGAGAGTAGGAAGCAGAGACTGGAGGGGAGAAGAGGGAGGGTTGGAGAGGAGGTTGCACCCAGGTGTCGCGCTCATCCCGACTGCCGTAAAGCAGCATGTGGCGCTGGAAGGAGCGAGTAACTTGTGAGTTAGAGCTTGACAGCAGGTGAAGAAAGACAGAGAAGAGGAATTTCTCAAGGTAGAAGTTGAATATGTATTTTTATGGAATTATGTGAATTATAATAATATCTCTAGAATTCGGCTGTGATGGGAGAGATGAACATCTTACTGTTCTGAGTACTGCAAAAACACAGAGCAAGAAGTAGTGTTTTCTCCACACAGATAATGAATTTAAATGGAGGGGATATACAAAGGAAATGCATCTCCTGTTTTAAGGACAGGGCTTGAGGCATGGCAGATTAATTAATTTGCTTATTCTGAAAATTGGTGGCAAGGCTAGGAAAGGAAACTAGCTCTCCTCTCAGTTTCTAGGTGCCTATTAAGAAGAACATTTATTTATTTATTTAATGTTGTATTAAAGGATAGCTATCACTAGAAAGGTGCAGTATAGGAAAGGGTTCAGGAGATGAGCTGAGTAAATTAATATTAATGGTTTTGCTGAAGAACTGAAGTGCCCAAGTCTTTGTGAAAATGTTTATTATGGTAGAAGTATCTGATGCTATTAAGCCTTTTTTTTAAACCCCTAGCTATTATTAACAATTGAACAGAGGGAACTTTGCTGAAACTAGAAGGACAGATTCACACCAGAGCAGAAGCTGCTTCCATTAAGCGGCGGCCCCACGGCGCCGTCCCCGCGCGAGGCGCGTGGTTCGTCACCGCGCCACCGCGCGCAGGGACGGGGAGCCAGCCCGTTCCATCCCCTGTACCTCATTAGTGCCGTAAGAGTTTCCTTTAAAGGTGCCTTTAAGAGCCACTTAATTTAATGTCATTTCAAGCGCTATCCATCAAGGTGTCCTTGATCACATGAGAAATGGGGTTTCTTGCATATAGTGCACCAAACAAAGACAGTCCAGATTTCACATTTAAAAATGAGTAGTGTGACAGCAGTAATCATTATCTCGTCCACACTGATCTGTGTGCTGGCAACAGCTTCCTATTAAGTCCTGAAGAGAAGCTGGCAGCTTCTGTGGCTGTGAAGCTCCCTGAGAGTGGGGCAATGAAGGAAGCTAAAAACTTGTTTTGAAAAATGAAATGGTCTCTGAAAACCCTGCAGGGTTTTGTTGCTTGCTCAGGATAGGAAGAGTGTATTATATTAGAGATCCTGCACATCCTCCTTGTACTGCACAAAGCGCCAATGACACCATAGAAATAGAGGCCATAAAGAATTCAAAACTACTGCTCCCATTATTAATATTTTTATCTTCAGAGCAGATTTGAACTATATATCTGCACAGTACATCACTAATGAAATGCAGCTTCCTCTGAGGTGGAGGCTCTTAGTTAGCTGATGTGCACAGCATGGTGCCGGAAAGAAAGTGGAGAGAAAATGTAGTTTTAGTACATCACGGAAAGCCCCTGCTGCTGAGGAAAGTGCAAAGGCATCTTTAGGAGCCAAGCAGCTCTCCAAGCAGGGTAAATTGGGAGTTACCATCAGAAATTCAATGGAATAATGATACTGGTGAGAGAAAATAATCGGGCAGCTGTGTCCATCAAGAGCAGACAAGGCCTCCTCATCTCCCCACTGACTTTTCCTGCTATCAGTCTTCACGTGCTAACACCAAAGAATGAGTCCTTTCCAGACTGCAGGGTTGCACCATGTCTGCATCAATAATGGAGCATAACACAAAGACACTTAATCCAAATGAGGATCCAAGCTGTTACATCCCTGCGCCATACAGTGCAGGCTTGCCAGCTTGGATCTGGAAGAGATGCAGTCACGTTGGATCGGGGCTGTCCACAAACTGACGAGCATGGAGTCTGAGGAGGGCCTCTTGGTTTGAATGGAGCACCCGCTCGCGTCCTGCACTGCGCCAGCGCTCGCGCAGTCTTGGGTTTGCCTGTCTCATGTATCCTACCTGCTTGTTCCCTCTCCTCTGGAAGCCGGCAACAGGCAGAGCCGCCTGGGATCTGCCTGCATTTATCTGTTTGTGGGCAAATGTGTTTTTAAGCAGCGCTCCCCTTTACCTACTTCAAAAGCTAGTGCCAACTACTGCTGTGAAATGACGTGAGGACACCAGGAATTTCTAATTTAATTAAGGAACTAGCAGACTCTGGACCTAGTGGGGAGAAGTGTGTTTGTGATCAGCCTGGAAAAAAAAAAGGTGGATATATATTTTTGACAGAGCTACATTTATTAAAAAAAAGCAAAAAAAAATCCTATTAGCCACTAGAAACACTATCAGAGTTTAATAAAAGTATAGCTAATTACTGCATGTGAGTACACACCTGAAAGGGAGCCATTTGGCTTCACCCCATTAAAGTCTTCTCATAGAACTACAGTAATCAGAATGCTGATATGAATTCTAATCTAAATCCATTTATAAAATAGTTTGCAAAGAGATTTCATGATGCTGCTGATGAAGGGAAAAGTGCTTTGATCAACAAACTTTAGTTCAAATTCTAGCAAAATCATATGTGCATTTTGCATGCAGTGGGAAACTGCTGAATGTTGATTTTAGTTTGGGTCTTAAGGAACACACAATATTTTTTTCTTTGGAATATTTCTGAAAAAATCTCTTGTTGATAAATGACAATATGAGAGGTTTCTTTTTGTTAAGCTGGGAGGATTGTAGAGCTTCAGAATTTAAAAATATTCTCTAATGTGTCTGATGTTTTCAGTAGTAAGTGGGTCTTTGTTATTTAGATATTGTTTTCTCTTTCTAAAGAGAAACTTCCTGTTTTATAAAATTTCTTCCTGTCTTCCTGTTTTATAAAATTTTCCAAATATATTCCTTGTATTGAATGATAGATGAAGACTAACTATGGTGCATATTAGGTAGCTGCTTGTCTCAGAGAGCTGAGGTTTAGCTCCTCCTTCAGTTAAGTAGACAACTTATCTATTTATCTATCTATCTTATCTATCAGTCCGTACTGATCGAGTACGGACAGGGAATTGGAACTGCAGCTCAAAGAATGGTCATGGGTTTTGCATTTTCCCCTCTCTCTTTGTGGCATGTTGTTTTTCCATCAGGCTCTTCTGGTTCTCTCTCTGCACAGAACAGAAATCAGGAAATTAAATTAGTCATGTGTCCTTGCTGTGTCCTTTGAGCAGGGGGTTGGACTAGATGATCTCTGGATGTCCCTTCCAGCCTCAACCACTCTGTGATTCTGTGTATAAAGATTCTGAACATCTGAACAACTGCAGCACATGGGACTGTGTGTATACCCACACACAGAAGTGTAACTGCCACCTCACTACCAAAGATTTGTAACCCTAGGGAAAGCTATTGAGACATTTCAAAGCAAAAGTGGCCTTCAGCAGTGGATTTTTTTTTTTGAAAGTTATCCAGTCATTCTTTAATGATTTTTACTAGATGTTACCAGAAATTCATAGGTGAGTTTTTTGGCAGAGTGAAAAATTTAAAAAAATATGACGAACTATTAAGAATAAATACAAAAGAAGTCATATTTTTTTTTCCTAAAAGAGAATAAAAAAATCAGAATAGACATAGAGATGAAATTTAGTGATAAAATACTCCAACTGCCTACACATCATTCTATCCTAGAATGAAACAGTGGGAGATACGGTGAACTTCAGTCAAAAAGCACAGTCTAAGTAAGTAAGCGAAGGGTTTTGCTTAACTGAACAGGAAAGACAAAATTATTGTTTTTCTGTTCCTTTGGATATCAAAACTATTACATGTTTGTATTTCAAAATAAAAAAATACTTTAGCACAGTATCTTTAGAAAATGTAGATCATTATTTTAAAAAGAAACTAGTTGCAGCAAAACATTTCCAAGATATAAAAGCTGTCTGAATGTCACAAAATATTATTCTTTGCTAGATTGTCATACTTGACTTTTTGCCATAATTTGAGACAAAAATATTTTTGAATATTAAAAAAAAACAAAGATGGAAAAAAAATCATACTTAACTATTGATATATTTTCCAGATTAGTAGAAGTTCTGAGAGGTCGGGGGGAAATTAACTGTATTAAGCCAAAGGATTACAAAGAAAGAAAATTTGCATTTTTGCATTAGAATTTGCATTTGTTCGTGTTCTCACACATTCATAGGTAGAGACTGAAATTCCAAATTCAAGTCAACTGGAGTCAAAAGAAAGACTCTAATTAATTTAATATGCTTTGGATCAGATCCGAAATCTTTAAAACATGATGTTGATAAAATAGGCCTAAGATGGCAATGTATTATCTTGTGAAGCTTCACATTACTTATGGGGACAAGAAGCGTGGTTTTTTAGATTGTAAGTTTCTTCTTTCTTATCTAACCTACCAAAAACAAAGATGATAAATTAAAAGCTGATAATTTTTAGAAGATATCAGTGAATCCAGTCTTAATGAAGATTAATGAAAAGCTTTTCTTCTTATAGAGAAAATCTTGGATAGATTAATTTGATGGAACTGGAAATCAGTTTGGAATATGCAGAGAATTCTCAATTGAATTTCAGGTCTTTTGAATGGTCTTAGGTGGAAGAGCTATTTACAGAGCAATGCGTGCATCAAAGAAACAACATATGTCACTCCCTTATAGACTGGTATGTGGCCAGTCCAAGAAGGCATTTCCCTTTTATATGGAAATTCCATCATATAGACACAGTATATGCAACCCCCTGTAATGCCACCTGGAAGAACTTGCTAGTCTTACTCATCTTAAGCATCATCTTAAGCATCTTCCTTCACAATTAATCCCAGAGTAGTTACGTGTAATAAATCCATGTCGATGAGTAGATGTCAGCATATAGCTCTCAAGTCTTGCATCTATAGGCAAAGAGGATTTTAATTCCATGTTGGCTTATGAGAAAATAAAACTAAATTAGAATAATGAAATTACATATGCAGTAATAAAATGATCTACATTTATAAGCAATTTTATTCCTAAACGTGTTACTTCTAAACAAGGTGGTAAGCTGGGTGAATAAAATTAATATCTCTACAGTTTGCAAGATGTGGTGCTTGATGGCTTGATATTGCAGCATTAAATACCATCATATTGAAGCTTTATTATTTATAAAATAAAGAGTAAAAATTGTAAAGTAAAATCATAGAGTAAAACTATGTAAACTACATAAAACTCTATGATTTATGAAGGTTAAAAAAAAATTCTGTCCAAAATATGTGTTGTCATACACTACACCCCTGTCGTCCGGGTGGGAAGGGATGGAAGTGCAGGAGGATTTCCTTCCTAATACGAGCAGTATCCAAAGTAAAAGTTCAGTTTACAGTAGGAATGTTAAGAAAAATATTTCAGTATTCTTATCAGGTACTTCATGTATCTGAAATTACCTGCCAAGAAGACATTATCATAAAAGCGGTCTAGACTTTTCCTTGATGAAGAAGGTGTGTTGTGACTGTAGGATAGTGGCCACAATCTTCCTACCAACTGCAGAAAGGATCCTAGCGGCCCGGCGTGTTTTATTAAACACCAGGGAATGGATGATACAGACCTGTCTTTACCAAAAGTGTTTCCATTACTAGCAAAAAGCACAAAAATGAGGGAACTCTATTTGCTCTTTCAATTCAAACGTAGGCATTACGTGTTTTGCCCAGCAACCGATTTTGGTAATTCACAAATTCATGGGCTTTTGTTTTTTGTTTTTTCTTTGTCTGGTAAAAGACAGATTTGTTTATTCTGATTTTCTTGTCAGAAATCAGAGTAATGCCACTGGGATCAAGGTGCCAAACATTGCAGGTGTCCCCCAAGGTGGTGGGAGAGCCCCACAAGGGCCCCTGGGGTAAAACCTGCTGTGTCTTTACCTCATCCCTTGGAGCGGATGCCTCCCTGCCTGCTACAGGCAGGTAGTGAAAGCATCTAGCTCTGGAGCCCTGGCTACAAAAGGCATTGCATCCTCCTTTACTAGTGCACAATAAATTGCATCATGCACAACTGTGTTTTCCAGGTTTGGGAAAAACAAAGAAAAATCCGTAGAGTAGAACTAGTAAAAAGTTGCATGAAAAGGCCATTTGTGAGCAAGATTAGGAAACAGCAGATTTGCGGTTGCTTATGACAGTGTTTTCACTTTTCCTGATGATCAACTTGAATGGCTCACGGTACTTTTTTTTTTCTTTTTTCTTTTTTTCTTTTTTTTTTTTTTTTTCCTTGAGAGGGGTTAACGTGAACACATTGCAATGGCAGAGTAATTCTGACTGTGTTTTGAAGACCTTGCTCTGAGTTGCAAGTAAAGCTCCGCTCAGAGGTGCCTCTGTTATTGTGAGATTAAAGTTCTTTGAAGTCCTTTGGAGTTTGAAGAAGTTCCGACTGACCCTCTACACTAGTTTGATCCTGAACGTCTGCCACTCGGGAGTGAGAAGCAAAAACCATGGGTAGAGATGCCTGTCTGTTGGAAATGCCCACCTGCTTGCGTAAAAAATCTGGATAGAAAAATACTGCCTGTCAAGAACTTCTAGCTCCTTCATCAGTGTTTTCCTCTGAGATAGTCCTTAATTCCATTCCAAAAGAAGGTTTATTAGTGTTTATTTCAGTCCAAGAAAGTCTGTTCATTTCTAGACAGAGATCCGAAGGGTTTAAATACTCTCCAGGCTTCCTGCCAGCATATAACTGTGGGTGGAAAAGGTAGATGGACTCCAAAAGTAAACAATGTTTCAACCCACTGAGAGAGATGCTTGGAGCTTGATAATAAAGACAGCAGGATTTTATCTTGCCTTTTCTTCAGGGATGGAGCATTGCACAGTTTCCTGTTGATTAATTCTCTCAATCTTTTACTTCCATGTGCAGTCTTGCCACAGCTTTTGCTAGCCTGTCCACTGTTCTTTCGAGTGGGGAGTTTAATTCCCGGCAGCGCCAAGTTTCATACTGAAGAAGACAAGTATGAAAATTCTTAGTTTACAAAAATTTCAAGGATTTCAAGGTCTTTGGTTTGTAAGTAAGATCAATGTCACCTCCTATAGCATGTACTTATATCCTCTGCTACGAGCTGTGTAGAAAAGTATAGAGAATTGCTTCTTGGGGAACGGGCACTGCTATGAAAAAAAGTCCTTCATTCTCAGTGTTCAGTAGAAAATCTCCATGAGGCAATGATGACATTTCTTTTTCATGGAGAACTTTTCTTCTGATCCAAACAGAAACCAGTTAAAAAACAGCATGGTTCATAGAAGATTTCAATAGAGTAGTTTTGGCTCACTAACTTAGAAATTTATAATACTCTCCACCCTGCATGATTATTCTTTTAAGCACACATTAAAACATAAATAATGATCTTATCCTGCAGTTATTTGTTCTGGAAAGGTTATCAGAATAAATTCAAGTGTCTATCAAGGTCCTTGTTAATACGCCAGCGGATAGGGAAGCGAACGTTACTTACAAGACCACTTTGCTTATTCATCCAAAATTATTTGATTTTTTTTTGTTTGTTTCCAGACCATTTCACGTGCTTTCTCACCATTTCATGTTGTGCTGTCGTTCTGTTATTACGTGGAAGACAGCCCTCATTATTGTATTAGAACTTGTTTATACTGGATGCAATTAGAGAGAGACTCTTCTTTGTTCCAATTCACTTCCAGGCCTGGGATGTAGAGTGGAGTATGCAATATGATTTATGTATTGGTGCAGTCTGCATTTCCAGACAGTGTGAAGGGCTGCCTCCCACGTAAGAATTGCCCCTGAGACTGCACACAGATTCGAAACATAATACTGAATGAAGCACAATCTGATTTCGTTTGCAGCTGATCAGAAATATAAACAGTATAAAATCAAACTTTCAAGAAATGACCAAAGTACTGAATTTCATCAGAATATTACAGTGTGCATTTCTGATTTGTTTTCGTGGTTGAAAGGTTTCAGTTTCTAAGTTGTATTAAGATGTTAACTATGTGCCTGATGTTCTCATTTTTTCATTTAAAGTTGCATTGCTAATACACAACATAGAGTGAAAGAACTCTTTGTTTTCTCCTTAAAGACCATGGAAATCAAGATGTTCTTGCCAAACTGTGTTTTTTTTCAATAAAATCATTAATAACAAATACTTAATATTATTAACAGATTCAACTTCGATAACAGTAATAACATGAAGTGAAAAATAAACACATGCACAATCGATCAGTGTGCTCTTATGGTTCTAAATTCTTCTACCCACAGATATCGGCGTTCCACTGGGGAGTGACAATATTTCAAAAGTTCAACCTGAAAAGATAGACCACATTATCCAAAAACTGTACATTTAACTGTACATTTATTATTGCAAGCAGTGTGTATTACAGGTGTGAATTTGTGTAGGCTGAGTTTTATTTCAAATGAAATATCTCACTTCCAAAGTTGCATCTTTTTGCTTTTTGATAATTCAGAGTGTGAAAATGCTCATTTTTTAGAAGTTATTCAGTCAGAAAACTGCTCAGATTAAAATGGAAAAGGTTATTGCATGATATCCTAGGGGAAAATACAAAAACATTTCTGTTTCTGATTTTAAAATGCATATAAGAGGGAATATTCTTAACCTGCATTAATATCTGTAATATGCTAGGAGTTTTTGTACAAAACAAAAGGTCTTGAAGGAATATGTTGCTTGGACACACACAAACGTATAAGGATTAAAAGATGAGCAGTAGTTAGAATAGTTAATCTCACAAAATTTCTTTTCAGTTATCCTCAGAGATCAGGAAAATATGCATTAAAGTGTGACTTCCCAAATCTGTGGTACTTGGTTATGAGGCAGGCAGCCATTCATCAGATCCTGGTAGAATTACATGGCATTTGGTTGGTGCCTTTTTTGCTTTCTGTGATCAGCTTTGGAGCAGTATCATTAGCTGAGCCGAAAAGGACTGCTGAAAAAAACCCCAAAACTTTATGGAGTGCCTCCGTCTTATTCTGTGCAGCTTATTTCTATGGAGTAAGATATGAAATCAGATTTAATATTGTTTGTATTTCACATTGCTACCTAAATCAGAATGCCTTCTATTCATAGAAGTGAAGGATGATCTTTTCCCTTTAAGTAAAAAGCAACTCAGGCATGCTATATTTATATATAAAACCAATCTTTTTTTTTGCAAGGGAGGCGTTTTACAAAGTCAAATGTAAGTTTTAAACATCTCCGGTCCTCAAAAATGGCAGGCACAAGCCATAAGTGATTAGATCGGTGTACTATAGGTTGTCATTGAAGTTTGCAATATAATACATTTGGTACAGCGGTTCAGGTTGTGACATGCTTGGAATTTTGGAGTCTTCTTTTTAGAGGGAAAAATGAAAATTGAGAAATTAGCACCTCTATCACAGTTGGTATTGCAACAAACATCAAGGGTGCTCAATTTTGGATTTTTTGCTTCCTGGATCTCTGGGTATAATATTTAAAGTAAAGATATTGGACAGTTTCATGATGGGAAAACAGCCTTTTTTTTTTTTTTTTTTGTATACTTGAATATAATACTGACTGTTTTGGGAGGTTTTATATTTCCGTATTTTTATTTCCATTTTTCACTTCCATACCTCACCAATGTAGACTGGTTTTGGGTGGGAGAAGTTTCTAGAGCAGCTGTATGTATTTTGTATCAGTAGAATACAAATGGAAAAAAATATAAATAGTCATCAGGCTGGACACAACAGTGTCTTCCTCTCATCTCACTTAATATCCTATTACTTTTAATAGTGAAGGTTTTGTCTCTCTACATGTGCTAAGTGGAAGCTCATCGGCAACATACTTTAAGGCAGAGGTGCTTAGAAATTACTTGCGCTCGTGGAGAGGAGTGAAGGTGAATGTAAACAAAAAATCTGAAGACAAAAGGAAAACATTTTAATCAGAAAGAATGAATGTGTCTAGATCTATGAACAGGCTTTTGTGCATGCTGATAGAATTCTGTTTGGCCTTTAAATAAAATTGCTTGTAAGTTTTAAAGTATTTTGAAAGCTTTATCTCTGTGATAGAAGGATTTTGAGATGGACAGATACTGCTAATAGATGGGGGAATGTCTGTGTATTCTTGTAGCGGCTCCTTTTCTAGCACCCTCAACTTTATTTACCTCACGTGGGATAAATAAATATTGATTTACTGTCTTTCCATGTTGCTATGCTACAAGAGGCCATCATTACGAAGATTATTTCTAAAATTACGCCTCTCTGTGATGACTTTTAATCGAGCTGAAATCAGTGTGAATCTAGCTTTACTGGCTGCACGGAGAGGGAACTGCAGATTCACATAGAGCTGACAGGAAGAATCTTATATCTGCACCCCAATGTCTGCAATAACGTGTAAAATACAGAAGGGGTCTAACCTACACTCCCCTTGTGCTATAATTACTTCTAGGTTCAGTGAGGATTGTGTGAAGTGGTGGAGGTGGTGGGTCGATAG
Organism: Tinamus guttatus; assembly: GCF_059628265.1. Classification (NCBI taxonomy): domain Eukaryota; kingdom Metazoa; phylum Chordata; class Aves; order Tinamiformes; family Tinamidae; genus Tinamus; species Tinamus guttatus. Next base: position 1,876,339 of record NW_028288756.1, on the reverse strand, counting down.
GACAAGAACTGAGCCTGCCCCTCGGGGCAGGGGGCACCAAGAACTGTGATCTTAAAAGCAGTTGCCTTTTCATGCTCATTTTGCCCAGATTTTGTACAAACAGAGATCAGAGATCACTATGGTTGAAGAATTGAGTTCTAGTAGTTGCTGGTAAATGAATGGAGATGGGCATAACTGCAACAGTCTTAGTTTACACTGTGCCCTGTCTTTATGCTTTGAAGCTTATTATACATACTTTATAAATTTTATTTTCCCGTTTTTTACACAAAAGTGCTCAAACAGAAGTAACTGCACAAATGTAAATAAAAGAATATTGCTGAAGCACTGGCATGTACTTTTCCTTAGAACAAACAACTGAGTGAACTGTGTATTTTCCTTCTACTTTGGCGGCTTTGCACTATCTACCTCAGAAATGTGGCCAGGGGTGTCCCACAGGGGCACCAGTTCTGTGCCCAGTGCTGATCCACTTGTTCAGCAGTGACTTGGATGAGGGCACGGAGCGCACCCTGAGGGAGTGTGCAGACGATACCAAACTGGTTGGAGTGGCTGATACTCCCGAGGGCTGTGCTGCCATTCAGAGGGACCTAGATGTGTTGGAGAGTTGAGTAGAGAGGAACCTCATGAGGTTCAACAAGGACAAGCGCAGCGTCCTGCACCTGGGGAGGAATAACCCCACGTACCAGCACAGCTTAGGGGTTGACCTGCTGGAAAGCAGCTCTGTGGAGATGGATTTGGGAGTCCTGGTTGACAGGAACTTAACCATGAGGCAGCAATGCGCCCTTGTAGCCAACAAGGCCCATGGGATCCTGGCCTGCATGAGGAGGAGCGTTGGCAGCAGGTCGAGGGAGGGGATCCTGCCCCTCTCCTCAGTTCTGGTGAGGCCGCACCTGGAGTACTGGGTGCAGTTCTGGGCTCCCCAGGACGGATGTGGAGCTTCTAGAGCGGGTCCAGCGGAGAGCCACGAAGTTGATTAAGGGACTGGAGCATCTATCTTAAGAGGACAGTCTAACAGTGAGCTGGGCCTGTTTAGTCTGGAGAAGATTGAGAGGGGATCTGATCGATATGTACAAACATCTGAGGGGAGGATGTAAAGAAAATAAGGCCAAACTCTTATCGGTGTTGGCCAGTGACAGGACAAGAGGTAACGGGTGCAAGTTGAAACACAGAAGTTTCCTCTCCATGTGAGGAAGAACTTCTTGACAGTGAGGGTGACAGAGCCCTGGAACAGGCTGCCCAGAGAGGCTATGGAGTCTCCTTCTCTGGAGATCTTCCAAACCCGCCTGGATGCCACCCTGTGCCACGTGCTCTGGGTGTCCCTGCTGGAGCAGGGCGGTTGGACTAGGTGATCTCTAGAGGCCCCTTCCAACCTCAACCATTCTGTGATTCTGTGAAATGTGGAACTTGCTGGACCCAGACAGCAGAAGGTTATTTTCTGAGTAGCAGATATCTGAGCTGAAATGAGACTGGCATAATAAGTCCTCCTGCATCCTCCCCTGCTATTTTATCACAATCCCTCACTCTCCAAAGAGAAACACTGAGGAGAAAGCACAGAGAGGACCATACTGAGCTACAACAGTGCTTTGTCTGGAGCAGAGCTCACAGAGAAACTATGGTGAGAGCTATACATTACACTTGAATAGTGATTAGCATTTTGCAGGTGTCTTTATCATTTGGAAGCAGAAGAAATGCCCTTTTTAAATTGCGGAATCTGTCTCCGGAAATCATGTGGCTGTCAGGCAGAGGTTAAGAGGTGTCCTTTACTTTGTAATTTCTTTAGTCTTTCAGGCTTACTGTAGAGGAATGTCATACTTAATGCAATTTAATTCCCTTTCATCTAAGTTTTTGTTTATCGATATATTTCATATAACTGCAAAATTGTACGGTAAAGGTGAGAGACTCTGTAGAGATCCCCTTGAAAACATGGACCTTAGCATTTCACTTTCATGAACACCAAAATTCAATCAAGAATTATTTTTAAAGTGAGTAAAGGCTAGAGTGACAAATCTATTAAAATGTGTTTAATGATTAACTTCTTTGATTTAACATCTGTCTAAAACATAACATCAAAAAGTGAATAATTTATCATGTAATTGCATAAAAGCTCAAGTAATGTGAGGCATTAATTAAAAATTTATATGAAATTCAGACGGAGAAAGTTGAGGAGGCACTATTTGATTACCCACTCAGTAGGGTAGTTAAAGTTACTTTGAAAAAGTAATCTACTGTATTACAAAGCACAAGTTCCTAACTGTGAAAAATACTGTAAAGTCCTAGGATTCTATGATATGTTTCTGAAAAAAAAAGCCTTGGCTATAGATTACTTCAAATTCTATAATTAGATTTATAGATATACCAGTTCCCTAAGGAATTATTCTTCTTTCACTCTTTTATAATCTATTAGCCTCACTCTATGTGCAAAATGCTGTGTAAACAAGAGGAGCGAATGAGACTTTCTGGAACCTCTTCCTGAAGTTTTTTTTTTAAATGTGCAGATTTTGGGGACAGATTTCATTTTTTTCTTCTCAGGCTCATATTTAGTCAGCCGTAGAAGAACAACTTAGCCATAAAAATCAACCTTGTTGTTAATTTCACTATATGGAGAGCAATAAACAGTTGTATCAGTTGTGCTGTCTCACCAAATAATCCATTCACTTTTAAAAGCTATGCCAACCTCAGAAGCTTTAAGTTCAGATTTGCTTTTTAGTTTTTAGCTACTTAAAAGTTAGCCATTTAGAAAACAACGAACTGCCCTTAGAATTAGCAAAATTGAGCTGGAAGAAGTGTTCAGCTGGGTACAAAAATAAGCACAGCTTTTCATTTACATAGGTCTGTCTGTCACAAAAAAAAAAAAAAAAAAAAAGGCCTTGCTTTATAAAGTCTCATTTGCTTCAAGATTCCTACTGAAGCCTATTCTCATGACTTATTCAGTGAGAACTACCCATATAAATGAGTACTTACAGCCAGGCCCTAAATTTTGCTCGCCTTTAAGGAAGTGGGAAGTACAAAATGCCACACTTGGGGTACTTTCTGAAAAGAATCTTAGAAAATTATGGTCTTCCTTTTTATACAAAGCATTATTTATTCGAACTATTATTTCAAACGTTATTGTTAAATTGCCTGAAATCCAGAGGAATCTGAGATTGCCTTTTTTTTTTTTCTATATCTCTATTCTTTCTAATGGTTTCTTTTTTTTTCTGTTTATGCCTACTGCTGCTTGAGTCTTTTCCAGCCTGCTGAGACAGTGGGTTATATTTCATATACTTTAAGAATGTATTATTGTCACTCCAGCCCCTTGTGAGAATGAGATTTCAGGTATTCTCAATTTGTCACCACTAGAGAAGAAAATCCTCAGAATTATCATAAACAAAAAAATAAAATGGAACACAGGCTTAAGAAAAATAATACAGAATTTACATGATAGTAACAGTCAAAAATATTTATGACAGTTTTAGGTTTGGATGCCCCAGAAGAGAGTTGAAAAGAGCAGTTTCAGAGGATTGTGTTCTTAGAAGTATGTACACTTGTAACAATGAAACGTGTTTAAAGTCAGGGAGCATCCAGGCTTTAGATATGTGACCACAGTTCAGAAAATAACTTTGGTGTGACTTTCAAAAAGCTCAGAGAGTTGCCTCTCAGAGGCGGATTTAATAAAATGTATCTTTTCTTAAAGCGGTAGATTAGAAAAGTCCAAAACCTGATCTCTCATTACAAATGGAAAATGTCAAATAAAACTGGAACGTGCTCAGCCAATGCTGTCCGTTTGCCTTCTTATTTGTTTCTTTGTACGTTCTGAAGTGTTCTCTGTTTTTGTAAAAAGCGTATGTGCTGCTTCTGAGAGATGTATGAATGATGGTTATGAAGGTTTAAAGTGCTTTTCCTCAACCTAACTCCTAATCCTGAATTACAAGGATGGTGAGATGATTCATATGAAGGAACCATTAAATCATTTCATTTTCCGTTCAGCTCTCAAAAGAACAAAACCCAAATGGAAAAAACAGGTCCATTTTGATGTGTTCTTATATACATATATTTACAAGTATGCATGTGGGTACATATATACCCCCCACACAAGTTAGATAGATAACGTTTGGAAAACTAAATTTCTCTCTTTTAAGAATACCTTGAAATGACTTTTTTTTACCAGTTGCAGTGACAAAAGGAGATGTAACAATTTCCCATTAAAGAGATTTGCTGGCCAATGGGGTGGAGAGAAAAGGGTAAAGATGGGAAGGAAATGCTTTGAAAAGGAGTTGTCCTTTTCAGCAACTTCCACATGGAGGAATGGGAACAAGCAGCTGAAAGTGGAGGCTTCTTTTTTGGTGATAGCTTAAATGTACATGAAAATACCTTTCTGACTGAGGTGATTTTAAAACTTATGTTTTTTTCATTTTGAAGACAAAGTTTGAACTAGAAGACTTAAAGAGCACTCTAGAATATTTTTTTTCTTTCAATATGGCCCCTGTTCTACTTCCTATGTTGAAATATTCATAGGAAAATAGATTAGCACCTCCATGCCCCACTGCTCAGATGAATGCACTTGCTGCTGAGATGCCAGGTGAAAGCAAGACATCCCCACCGGAATTCTGACTTTGTGACCCAAGAGGAAAAAAACTCTGTGTCAGTTATCAGGATTCCAGAGAATTTTTCTCCTGGAATAAACTTTAATAGGTGCAATTCATTTTCTGTTTTCTCTTTCAACTTCAGAGAAAGAAAGAAAGAAATTTCCTTCCTAAGGACCGAGTGGATCTAAGACACTGTCTGAAGTCATGCCCACAGCTCTGGGCTTTCTCGTGAGCACTTCAGTCTTTGATTCAAATGCCAGGCTTGTAAAAAAGGGGGTGATCCTCTACTGGCAATAGAGAATCACAGAACACTGCATATAGTTTTGATTTGTGACATGGTATCCTTGGTCTTGAGATATTATTCTGTGATATGGATTCTTGTATATAAATAATGAAATAAGAGACAGGCAGGACAGAAAATAATTTAAAGACACTGTGATAAAATGAATATATTTAACAGTATTTAAGTAATAAAAAATGTATAAGAGCATTAGCTTGTGGTTTTGAGGGCAGGTGAATTAGATGGTATTAGATATTACTTAGATTTTTACTTATTACTTTTTTCCCAAAAAAATGTCAGAAAGTAATTATCTAGAGTGGGTTGGTGGATTGCCTTCAGTTCAAACCAATAAATATTCACATGACTATATGTTTAAATTAATTGTAAGAGTAAAAATAATGCTTTTCCCTTTCTGCTGTGTTTGTGCTATGGAAAAGATATTTTATTCTTTTGATGAATCTCTCCTATTTTATCTTCTTTCTTCTGTAAGCATTTAAACTTAGATGTTCGCTCATGTTGCCATCTGGCATCCCCTTTCTCCCCCACTCTCCAAAAAAAAGAAAAAGAGAGACATGGGGTGAGAGAGATGACAGACAGAAGGTATATTCAGATATATACCTTACCTTACCAAAAGAAGAAAACTTTCTAATGGAGTTATTTATTTTGATTCTCTAACAAACTTGAAAGAAATGAAATTTTGCTAAGAAACATTACTCCTGAAACAGCTCATCACTCCTCAGACCCCTTGGTAAAGGAGAACATTTTATCAGAATCTACCTTTACTCTAGCTGCCTTCCTTCCTTTATTTACAGTTCTTTCCTCTACAAATATTGTAGTACCTATTGCACAGATAACAGTCCCCTTAAGACCTTTTCCTAAAGCACATTGTGGCCTTGGACTTTCTGTTCAGACCTCTCGTTGTTGCTTAGCAGCCTGATCGAAAGATACAGAGGTCTCCCCCCCTTCCCCACAAACTTTTCTTCTAGCATTGATTAGTTTCTCTCTTCTAACATTACAGATGTGAGGTTACAGGACTTCACCTGTAGCTCTAATGGACCATTACATGTCACCTTGCAACTCTAGTCATACCATAATTTGCATCCCAAATTCTGAAGTTTTCATTTTTTTAAGAGATTTTTTAGACCGCTTGAAAGAAAACTTTGGAAATTTTACCTTTATCATCATTACATACATCACTGCAGTGCTGTTCCTAGTCACCATACACTTGCATTTGTTAAAATTATATGAAAGGATTTCTGCACAGAAAATGTGGAACAAGAACTAAATGAGCAAATAGCTGTACTTTATTTTTTCAAAATATATTTTCCACTGTGGCATATAGTTTTACATTTAAAGTCAACAAGTGTCAGCATTTGTATGAAATGGAGATGAGATGGTATCCTAAGGCACCCCAGCAAGGACGTCTTTCTGTTGCCTTTGAAGCTGGAAACTGTGTCTGCTTTTTGTTCTTCCCATCAGGCTTCCTAATTCTTTTTCTGCCTGTCCTACCGAGCAATGCAGAGGTATTTTTTTTTTCCAACAATTTTAGCTTAGCTGGGAAGGAAGGTGTTTTCCCTTGTTTCCAAAGGCTACCAGACATGTACAGCAGCCAGGATGATGCAATTGTTGCGACTGAGACTAAGCACCCTTCAGTCCTCTCTGTGCACCATTACCCTGTCCAACATGGGGTTTTTTTTTGGCTCTTGAATCTTTTTCATTATCTATATGAACTTTCTGCAAGGTTTTCTTAAAAGAGACACAGAAATGGGGACAGAGTGTCCTACCAATGCTGTTCAGAACTATATGATATATGCCTTTTTTAATACAGCTGCATGTTCTTGCAATTACTAACTTCCTGCTAGTCTCTGTGGCAACATTTTGCACATTCATCACAGAGGAAGGACTTGTAGGATACTTAAAAAAGAGAGAGAGAAAAAAAATCACCTGAAGGCATTTACTTGTGTTGAGAATAAGCACAGGGTTTTACTGAGAAAGCTAGACTTGGAGAGCTGAATTCTGCCCTCAGTTTTTCCATACATACTTTGCATGCTGTTGATGATTTCATTGTAGACTCCCTATTCTTTACAGTGAATTCAAAATTCCACCTTCTAGAGAAATTCTGAGGGTCAATTAATCTATAAAATAATCACTGGATACATTTAGGACTTCACTGGGATTATTCACAAGCTGAAAATTAGATAGGTACTTAAATTGCTTGTTGAATTAGAGCTCAGATCTCTACAGGTTCTGTACAGAATTTTTTTTATACCAGTTCACTGAAGCAACAACATAGGAATTGGTAATGCTCATAGTGGAGAAATTACCCTTTTTTTCCTGTAAGAACTTGGTCTATTATGTTTATCAATCCAATGGCAAATCTTAGAAAAGCCCATCTAGTTTTCAGAAAAAAAACAACCCTGTGAAACCTTTAAATAGTAAAACTATTAGACATCTGCAACATGAAAAGAATATGATTGAATAAGGGAAAGGAAAGAAATGAACAAGATTTACACGTACAACTAAAAAAAATGCTGAGAAAATTGCTGAAATTCACTGAGGGGAGGGAGGCAAGACAGAAGTCGGGGTTTGTCAGCAGAGAACCTCATATTGCAAAGAAAAACAAAATCAAAGAAATAGGCTTCCTGCTCGAATGCACGCCCAGGCAAATTCCTTCCCAGACCTTGATTTAAAATAAAACAGAATTAGAAGCTGTAATTTATTTTCAAATGGAAATTGTGAAGAAAGAAAATATTCAGAAACAAAGCTTTTTCTTACAGTTACCCAGTCATTACAATTTCTATGTCAAAACACAATATTCAGATTTAAGAAAAGAGAAATAGTTGATATTTTAACAATATATCATATTTCTCCATTGCAAGAAGCTCCAAGCAATAATGATAACACATTATGAAAAAGTTCTATATTATTATTATTATTATTATTATTCTAACTCATCGATTTGTGGGATTGACGTTTTATTTTGAGCCAAATGAGAATCAGTTGCCTGTGATAAAGGAAGCTCTGAGAGGAAGGAGCTGTAGGATTAGTTTAGTTGTAGGTTCCTGGGATTCTTGTGGGCCTCAGAACCTAAAGTCGGAAGAGCCGGTTTGAAGTCTTTGGGGCTTTGAGGCCTCCTGCTATGGGTCTGGGAATCAACTCTCAGTTAGTGCGAGTTGATCACTTGCTGTCTCCATGGCAAGGAATCTAAACCCCTTGCCAGGTTCATGAGAGACTTTTCAGGTTCATTCTTTGGCTTTTAATAAGAAAGATCTGTTTAATGAGAAAATTGTGACTGGTTTTAACAATGATGACAGAAGCAAAGGGGGAGTTCAGAATGATTTATTTTGACTTATTCCCTTAGGAAGTATTGAAGAAAAATAGCATGTGCCTTTAAAATGCTTCAGTTGCAACGGTTCCTTTCAACAACAAACATCTGTTGAAATTCTTAGGTAGTCTCTGAGCTGTACTACTGGTAGACCTACGTCCATAGCTCGGATTTCAGGGACTCGGCCAACTGAGCATGTAATTCCTGCACAAGTTTTACACATGCTACTTCCACTGACTTCTGCAGACTTAGGTTTAATTTACATCTGTGTAAGCAAGAGCAGGCTGCTGCTACCGGTGGCTTTGGGAGATGACAGCAAATGTATCTGCCATACAAACCAATACAGGAGAAATATAAACAGTTTATGGTTGCCTCAAGCTGATTAAAGCATCATTCTTTGCTGCAGAGCTTTGTGAAATGGCCCCTTATGGACGAGCCATATGAACTATGAGCGAGAGTACAGTCTGCCTCATGGAGATGGTTAAAAAAGTAGTTGCTCTCAATTGATGTCATTGAGACGATGGAATGAGAGCTGTTACAGAAAATAACTGTCATGAAAGAATCAATTTATCTCATGTGTGCTGGACCTATTCTTTCTATATAAAACCCAAACTTGGAGCAAATGAAGAACTAATTAGAGGATTTAGTGAGCCAGTGTACAGGCCAGCAGTCCAAAATTTCTACCGCACATTTCAGACAGCTCTATAGCTCAACCAGCCTAAAGGAAGAATTCCATTTCAGACAGTTACAGAACAATCTAAAATTGGGAATCAGTCAAAACCCTGCTGTAAGGTAACACCAAGCAGATAATGGAACTTTTCCCCACAACTTGTCAGTACGGATCTTCTAAGCCAAGCTGCTAAGGACCAAAGTGGCATCTCTGGAGTAAAACTGCCCAAGTTAATCAGACAGCTCCTTTTTTCCTCTTGCTCCCTGCAAAATCCCGTGCGAGCCTTTCTGGAGGCTGGAGCCGGTCCCTCCGTGCGGTCTGCGGGCGTGCTGTGTTGGGAGGCACACGGCCACCCTCACAGCTGCCCTGCACGTCCTTCCAGTACACCCTGTGTGCATATCCTGTAGGTTTGCGTTAGTCTGTATACAACTTACTTCTCCTATCCTACGTTTTCGCATCTTATTTATTGATTTAACCACTACTTTTTTTCCTTCTCTCCCATTCTTTATTTTTTTTATCCCCCCAGCACCAAGGTTCCTGTAATTGACTGTGTCTAAAGGGTTTTTGTGCTACCCGCACACCCTCCCCAGGCCGCAGCTTGTGCTCGTGCTTGACCTCCCAAGGGCCGGTTTCCGTGTTTTTCCTTCCCCTCTCTGCACTTCAGGTTAGCCTCTTAAGCTCTTCCCCTTTGCTTCTCCATTCCTCGCTGGCATTAAAAGTAACTTCTGAAGCTTGTGCCAGTCTCTGCACTGCAGCTTCTGCTCTTCCCTCTTTCCTTTCCTATAGAGCTTATTATCTTGACTGATTTTTTTTTTTTTTTTTCATTCACTGCTATTTGGATACGAGTCCGTTTCATTCCACCTCATTAGGCTTCCGAAAGGTCAATGTGAAATATTGGGATGGGTGTACCTACCTGCTGTGGGTAATTCTAATGAGTCCATCACCATGGTATTTAGATACAGACGGGTGTACAGTGTTATGCCTAAGGAATGGATATTCTTCCTTTAAATGATTCTCAGAGGAGTAACTAGGGCTTTTGCTAAGTGGAGATTAGTCAGTCTCTACTTAGGAAAAGCCTCAGTTACTCCTTTCATTTCATTCACATTAAAGGCAGCTAATCTAGCTTTAAATTTTGTATAAACCATGTTCTGTATTCAAAACAAAGGGTACTGTCAAAAAGGTTTAAAAGTGACAATGGAAGAGTGTGAGAGTTTCACATTAATGGTTCTCTCCTTTTTTAGTGAAAAAAGAATTTTAGTTAGAAACGCACTATAGCTTTCTATCAGAAAAAAAAAAAAAAGACAGGGAAATTGGTGCAATTAAAACCTCATGAAGTTTGGTTATTAAACCCACATCTCTGTCTCTTCCAATGTGATGGCAAATCCTTAAAACCATGAAGTGTAAGCAGTGCAATATGACTGACATCAGCATAAGCTCGTTAATACATTGAGAAATGACACTTTGTATGAGGAGGTGGAAGAGTCAGGGCTTTTGAAGCACAGCTGAAATGAAAAATGTTAAAATGTTTGAAAATCATTTCATTTTAATAATACAAAATGCATTAAATATATAAACTGGCAGAATAACCCACCTCAGTTACAGAATAAATAATGGCCAGTAAAACAGCTTCTAAAATGTGAAGGTCCTGCTAATCCACTCCTAATAACAATTAACAGCAATTAATTAAAAGTATACATGACTGGATTTAGAGCTCAATTATCCGGTTACCTGATTTGATGAAACGTTTAGGTAATTAGGTAGGTAACTGTCCCATTTTCAATAATGATTAATTATGGATGTAAAAATGTTATTAAATGCTAACTTAGTTTATGTCATCAGAAGGTAGGTTATATCTCTCATATGGCTGTACTTATGTTGTTATAATTTATTGACTTAGCTTAAAATATGCATGACTTTTCTAAAATAATTAAAAAATAAGTAATGAAATGTAGATTAAAAGCACGGAAATGCTAATTAAAGTGGTGAGTCTGCCCTCTGTCTTCCAGATAGTTACACACAATTTAACGATGCTTGCAGTTCCTCTGATTGCAGTAGGGTCATTCGTGGTAGAAAAGTTAGTGCTGTCAATACTTACAAAACAGGGACCTAGGCAGGGAAACCAAGTAAAATTTGTATTCCATCAGGAGAAAGGTAAATGCAAACAAAAAATGACCTAAAAAGTTACATCTTTATTCGCTGTTTCATAATCTGCTGAGATTTAGCTTCCAAAATAAGATAATTTGCTATATTGAGGGCTAGGTGTTCAAAATCAGTGCTGATTTCTGGAAAATCTTTGGGAAATAAAATAAAAATAAGGCTTACAGAAAATATAAAAGATTATTTCATGGCACCTGCATGTGCTATCATATCGATACGGAATATTTAATGTTTTTATTTATGCTTCTTTTATTGTAAGTAAGGATAAAAATAACATTTCCTAGAAAATAAAAGATCTTAGATCACATAAATTAAAACATTATTAGGAACTTGAAAAGTTCTTCGTCAAAAATACCTACTTGCTGAAATAGCACCTTCTTCAATAGGAGGTATGTCTTTAAACAAGTCATGAGAGCTTTAAGTTCTTTTAATAAACAAAATGTTTTATACTGCAGTACTGATGCTGAGAGACATTTAAATACCTTTGTGTCCTAAAGATCATATGTTTAAAGAATTTCATTTACATATATGTGTTTTGTGGGAGATGACTTTCAGAGTATAAACCCCATTGATCTTTCAAAGGTGTTTGTGTCCCACAGTCTTCTTTAGATTTTTAAGGCATTTATCATCATACTTGCCATTCACTTTTTATCTGTTCCGAGTAGACTGAATTAAAGTTTCTGTTTGCTGACTTGATAATTATAATATCTGGGCAAAGTTTCCAAATCCACTTTATATGAATATTCAGTAAGAGTTGCTTAGAAGTCACTTCTTCAGTAAACATTCCCAACGGTAAATGTGTGATTGCTAGAGTGTAAAGTAAAAGGAAACAAATGAGGAATGCAAGCACATTTTGATTAAATATTTGAACAAATATTTGCAAATTATTTTCGGCTGCCTTCATCACCTAGTTATGACACTAGCATCCTCCTCTGGCTCCGCCACTTCCTTGTCATGATTCCTAGTTTGTCTTATGCATGCTGGTTTTGTAAAATAGCTTAAAGCTTAAAAAAATAAAAAAAGTTATTTGTGATGACACTAAAAGAGCTGGATAATCATTCCTTGCTGATAGACAGTTGTGAAGATGCTGGTGGGAGGAACACACACACAATTACTTACTGCTGTGAAAAGTTGACTCTTGAATGATATTGATAGTTGTAAAAGCAGTCAGAGCAGTTCCCAGCAATAGTCCCGGCAGTTCCCAGAAGCAGAAAGCTGAGGTGGTAATAGCTGAACACAATCTAATAATATTAGTGTGTGTGTTTTTTTTTTAATGATCAATAGCCCCAATTGATAAAGCTTGTACGTAAAGCATTGAGCAATAGAAACTCTTAAACTCTAATCCAAATTTATTTACTGTATTTTACACATTTTTTTTCTCCTTATGCCTGACAACTAACAAAATGGAGTTGCTTATTAGTTACGTTTTAAAGCCCTTGAATATATATATATATATGTGCAGAAATTCATATTTTGTTGAACTTGTCTCTCTCAAAACATTCATTAGTCCTTCTTCATTAAATAACCCTGAGTATTTTCTGAGATACCTAGTAAGGATGGCATACACAGAGTTGATTTAGTCCTACTGAATTTAGTCTCACTGGGTCCTCTGTTATCCCTGGAGAAAGGCTTCTTCAGAACACAACTCTAAATATAAGGTGAGTTTCTCCTACAAATCACTCTCTATCTCTTCCCTTTAACAAGAACTGGAACTGGTTGGAGTGGCACACAGCAAGGCAGCGTGTGTGAATCTCTCTCCAGTTTCAGAAACTCTCAGGAGTGCCGCTAGTCATCTTTACTGTAGACATCAAAAGTGATTGCTAGATGACTTAGTCATCTGGGATATTATTATATGTTTGTCAAAATAACCCAGTAACATAGTTACTAATTCATCAACTTCTGGCTTCAGCTTTCGAAAGAATATATTGTCTGACTAGGACTTCATTTTTCTAGATGAGTGAATTTTTAAAGTAGTGGTGCGCTAAAATGTTTGGATAAATCAATGAGCCCAAAGAAAATAACGCAGGCTTTGAGACTGAATTCCCACTGGACAAAGAATATATTTTATAAGACCCGTACTAAGACATACTCACTGCGTGTACAATTTAGACACAGTTGTTGCATGTTGTGTGTTTTTTTCCATTGTAAGCATGTAAGCATTTACTTCAGGAGGATCATGGGGAAGAAGTAAAGAGCTATAGGCCAGGGAGATCTACTACAACATCCCAGAAGACATTCTAAACTATATTTTTAAACAATTAATGTACAAACACCTAGAGAATAAAAAGACTAAAAAAAAATTAAGGTTGCTTATTTTAAGGATGTCTTGGAAATAATGATATACGATGCCGAATTAAGGGAAATAAGCCATCTAGGGAGCACAACGGAAGAAGATTTGGGGCTAAAAAGTATACAAAGTGAATATAAGACATATAAGACTACAATAATGTTATTCAAAATAAAACAAATTCATATCAATAGAGGTGTTTCATGTGAAAAACCAGGATGCTCTGCTCATCAAAGAGTTGTAAGATTTCATTACAGGTTCATTCATTTTAAGAACCAGGGTTTCATAAAGTTAAATAAGAACTATAGGTATCTTAGAAAACATAATGCGTTAAGAAAACTTATCCCTGAATTCAGTTTAAGATCTCATTTTAGTCTTGGCAGAGAGAAGCTAAAGGGGCAGAAATGCTAAAGTCTAAGACTGTTTTCCTTTCCTTTCAGATGGGACTACAGTAAGGAGAAATCAGTTTAGCTTTTAGGAAAAACAAAATCTGGATTTGATTTTTGGGGAAAAAAGGAAATGTAGGCTAACTGTTAAATTCAACCTATAAAAAAAAAACAAATCCCCAAGTCCTCACTAAAACTTCGCTATTGTTTCAGAAGTTACAAAAATGCTCAAGAGTTCACCCAGCATTTAATAAATCATAGAATCATAGTCACTATTGTAAATTTAGAGCTACAATAGAGATCAAAATAATTGGCCTGGCGATTGCTTTTAGCATTGCAAATTCAATTTGAAAGACATATCAGACAGCCTGAAGGTAGAAAGACCTTCTGCTTGATGATTCTTCAGCCTAATCACTGTCCATGAGGCCATTTGTGTTGAATAGTCTGATTACTTTTTTTTTTTCTTACTGTTATTGTTGTATCTTGTTACCTCTAAAGACTTCATGAGGCTTAGGCTACTGCTGAACAAACACTTAAATCCTACTATGGCTTGGGCCAATTAAATATGATTAAATTAAGAGCTCCTTTTTGTTGTTATAGCCATGGGAATTCGTTAGTGCACTAAGTAAGTACTCTCTTTGCAGAATGTGAACTGACTTCCAGTCCAAAGGACAAACAGTTGTAGGAAAGAAAGTTCTGCACTGATCCTACAACACTGTCTAAACCAGTGTTTTCTCTCTCTCTCTCTCTTTTTTTTTTTCTTTTCATGTGAGGCAAATATTTTGTTCTTATTAGCAGAAGTACGCTTACGTAGCATCAGTGGTTAGCTATGGCACTGGGTGATAGCAACTGCTTATATAGCCCAGGTATAATGACCGACATCAGTGGCAGTGCTCTAAAGGTATGGAGCAAAGAATATGCAAAATACGGAGCTGAAGCCAATGGAAATTACCACTCCATAAGCAAAAAGAGAAAGTTAGAACAGGGAGAAAGTCATTCCACTGTTTTCAGTTGAGTTTAGGTTACGTCCCTCTCAAGACACAGAAAAGACTGAGAAATATAGAGATTCATTTCTCTTAATTTTATCTCTTTGTTTTCAATAATATTGGTTTCATATAAAATGCAAGGCATTACTGTGTGAACAGAAGCTTCCATACTTTAGTCTTTATCCTTTGAGTAGTACTTGCTTAGGCCAGAAATATTGATTTACTGGAAAATACTAAGATTATTTTGTATTCCAGTGAAATGCTGTACGCTGATGTTCCTTGTGCTGTCTATACTTTGCTGTACCTCTTCTGCCAAAGATGAAACTTGTGGTCAAATATGGAGACCAGGTTACAAGTTCCAGGATCTTAAAACTTGCACCTGAGTTTATTTAAACTTTCAAACTATGTAGTCAATTTGCCCCAGGAGGCAAAAGGCTAATTCTATGAAGTCTTTACTCTAGGCCTTTAACAAGGTGAGCCCAGTTTGACTCTTGGTATCAGTCTAGGCATAGCAGTCTCCGCCTTGTTTGGCTTCCCTTGGTGGGTGCATTTGTCTGCCACAACTACACAGTTGCTGCGGGAGGGTTTGTGACAAACATGCTTGTGTTCTTCCCAAACAACTCTCCACTGTCCTTCGCAAGTCTTTTGATCACTCAGCGCCAGTGGATGTTGCACCACCTGCGGTCTGAAGCTTACTAAAACTCCCCTGCAGCTCACCGGGGAGGGTTGTGCTGAAGCAGTTGTGATGCACAGTCTAGTGGCCAGGTAATGTTCAAGCATCTCCAGCTCACTCCGGTCACTGCAAGACTCTGCAAGTCACTGCAGTTTAATTAGCAATTGGTTGGTATGCCAAATAGCTAGATTAAGTGTCGATTGCTCTTATCTATATGCATATATCACCACCCTGTTGCCATTTTCTACCCAATCTCAATAATGATCCATGGTAGCCAAGATACATTAAACATTTTCATTTGATGAGAACTTGAACTTTTACCAAAAGAGCTTTCTCTAGCCAGCTGTGGCTCTGTATCAGCAGCATTCAGGGGATGGTACAGTCTTTAACATGACTCATGGGGGTATAATGAGAGATATATTTTGAGGATTAAAGGTACGTAAAGGAGTAAAATGTTACAGATGAAGAGCTAGGATAAAGAAGCGTGGCTGGTCTACCCATGGTCACCTGCCAAGGTCTTTTTTCCCTTTTCAGTAAATCATTTCTTACACCTATGAGATCAGAACATGGTAGATCTGACTTTTTCTTCCCCCCTTTTCTGTGTTCACTTGTGACATATCATCCACCAATTCCAGTTTGGATGAGTAAAGAATGTTTGCAAGAAAGCTTTGGGAATCATTCTCATATTTTCGGAGCTAAGCAGCAAAAATTTAATAAAGACTTTCCAGATAAACTTGATTGCTTCTTTGATAGAATTATAAAATTAGTGGATGAAAGAAAAACATAATATGATATGCACATGCAATTAATTATGGAAAACACTTTATACGCCCTTCTATAAAAACCTCTTCTCTTTTAAATTAATTTAAATTAGCTTGAATATAAATGTTATCATGTGGAATAACCACTAGTGGAAGACAATAAACAAGGGGAAATGATGAGCTGCAAAATAGTGACTTATGAGGAAATGACTGCTGGGTTATTGCTAGAGAAGGAGGTCAGGTTGTATTCGGTTCTTTTGCTAATGACTTAGAGAATAAACAGCACATTAATTAGCTTGCAGAGGATACTAATCTAAAGTGCTCTGAGGTGCGCTTCTGCACTGTAATGCAGAAGGTGAACTTGAATCCTAAAGAGCAACTGAAAAATACCAACAAACAGATCTTAGGTAAAACGTCCAAAATCCAGTTTTTGTGGGCAAAGCTGCGATTCTGCAAAATTCTCATACAGATTCTTAACTCTCTTTTATTTCAGTAAGTGTTAATCATAAGGTCATGTACTGTGTTGAATGACTCAGTTAAGCGTAAGCTTAGTTGTAAGCTTAGGCTTAGGTTTCTTTGCTGTCCTAGAAATGTAAATTCTGTATCGAACACATGAAACATAAAAATAAAAACATGTCTATGTGTCTAAAGATGTAAATGTGACCTTGCATCAATAAACTTTCTGCTGCATGTCCTAAGCTAGTACGGCCTTGGAATAGGACTAAAGAGAATGAGGGAAGAGAAAAACATTTAATTTGCCATGATATGGGTCCTTATTCATCTCTATCTTTTTAAACATCAAACTACTAAGAGAAAGTAAGTAAGTGTTTGAGAAAGTAAAGTTGTTCAGGGCAAGGGAGATGTAAGAATAAATGCTGCCCCATCAAAATTGGTGGTAAAACTCCCACAAATTCAAATAGAATTTTGGCTTTACCACCCAACAGGCTAATAAACATGTTGAAACCTTCAACTCACTGCAATCTCTGCAACCCCAAAGCAAGATAGTGTAGCAGTTTTGTTTTGGGCTATCATGAAAAGTGACTTAGTATGACCATTAATAACTTATCTTTGTGCGCTGGAATAGGGTGAGGAATCAAGAAATGCTAAAAAGCGTTTGAAAGAATGTGGGGACAGCTAAGGCCAGCCTGCCCGTGCTATTTACCTGTTTGACTTAAAACAAACCAATCAGAAAAAGGGTGGAGGAGCCTGCCAAGACTGTGTGTCCATGGAGCCTTTTTCTCCAGCGTCCTCAAGGAGGGCTCCAGTACGGACCGAGTGGTGCCGTCCTGGAGGCAGAGCGGAGGCAGCCAGGCAGGAGGCAGCACAAGGCGCTCGCAGAGGGCGGCTGCGCGCCAGCCCGCAGAGCTGGCGTTCCCGGTGCGCTCCTGTGCTCGGAACGGGAGGAACGCCGCGAATCCCTGCGAGCACCTGGCAGAAACCACAAATCACTGCCCGATTAAAATCAGTTTTGCAGGAGGGATGCATCTAGATTAATTTTTCATCTGCAGCAAGGCTGGGTACATGGGAGAATACAAACCTGTAAATTAATTATATTGTGTCTGGAAAGGCAGAAGCCTTCCAACGAATTAAATTTTCAAAATACTTCTACCTTGTCGCCCAAGTAGGCTTGTTCACTTGGAGCCCAAGTGAAAAATGGAGGACGGTGTCACAAACAAGTATGTATACCAGCAGGACTGTGGATGCTAGCCAAAAAAGCTGAGCAACTACACAATGAGATTTTATATGAGCAACACACTTGGCCAGCTTCAATTTCACACATCTGATGTCCTTGGGAGAGGTATTTTGCATCTGATAACTGGCTGCCTCCTCAACCATAGCCAGACCCAATTTGTCATTAAAAGCAAATGAAAAGGCAGGGATTTTATTGAGTGCAGAACAATCCCTTAACCAGCATTATACTGGCCTTGCACAGATAAGACTGCAGGGTCAGAATCAGGCCTGAAAAATGGTGTGAAAGCTGTATTGGGACATTCGACTTCCATTCCCAGCAGAAGAAAATGCTGCTAATTGAATCTGAGGGCAATAATGATATAATCAATCAGGGGCTCAGGATAGAAAGAGGGAAGACATGGAAATTTCTTTCTGGTTTTAGAGGCTCTAGGGAAAGGTTGAGGCACTTCACAGCAGTTGGAGCTGTGCAATTTCCCGCAGCAGAGTGAGCTGGAGAGAGAGCTGCAGAAAGCAGAGGCTGGTGGAAGTGGGGAGGATCGAGTAAAGACTTGGCGTCATCATTCATGCTCTTCCCTGATAAATGCATAGATCCATAGTGAGATTTATTCATTTTATATATTTTAGTAGTCATGTTACAGCCCTATTCAGTGAAATTCTGTGAGGAATGACAGCACTTGCTCATTCACAAGGTTACTCATATTGTAAAGTAGAATATGACAGGGCTTCTGGAAAACAGCAAGGAGCTCACTTGGAGACGGCTAAGCCTCTGAAGATTTATTTCTTGACTAGTTTTGTCTCACGGCAAGGCACTAATACTCTGCATATTCAGTTGAATCCCTAAAATGTGGAAGAATTTACTTACTTAATGAAAGTAAGGGCAGAGGAAATTCTCTTGAGAAACTGATTATGATGCCTTTGCTACAGGAGTGACAACATCTTCCAGGACTAGTAAGGGATCCAGCAAGTAGATGCTAGGTAGGATTTGGGTATTTAAACAGATGAGGTTTATTTGGATTCTGATTGTCAATTTAAGAATAATTAAAGGAAGATGGCATAAATTTGTAGGCAGTCTCGGCTGACTTTTCCTTCGCTTTGGAAACTTACTTTAAAAAATATCAGTTTGTTACTGTCTAAGAATATGTATTGTTCCATTTGAGTAGTGAGAAGAGATTTTAGAGTTTTACATATAACTGAATATTCTGGCCTCTCATTTCTTCAGAGTCCCATAAATGAGATGTAGAAAACATGAAGCTGTGAACAAAAGACAGAGAGACAAGCTATGAAGAACAAGGGAGTGAGTCACGAGGACTGATGCTTGGATCTGTGTGGTTTCAGAAGCAGACAAAGCTACACTGGGTTGTAAAAAGGTGCAAGTAGGACGTTAGGGGGATGGACTCATTACCATACATGAGTTAAAAACCAAACAAAACCCACCTTATTAATTCTTTGATGTAGTTTAGTTAATGATTAACAAACAGATTTAGGGCAGATTCAGGACATCCTCCCTGTAGGAGAGGAGTGGAAGATAGTACAGAAGAGTGCAGCAGAGGATATGGAAGGCAGTTACCAGATCATCAGCTTTTTATTGCTTAAGGAAAGCAAAAAGTTATGAGTTCTCAGCAGCCAGGCAGGTTGATAGCTATCCTAAAAACATTGGACCTAATTTGTAAGCATGTCTCATGGAGTAAAATTCTTCACAAAAAGAACAGGTCTATATTTTATCTGGTGTTCTGGAGCTCTTTTCGAACTGTTACCTATAGGGAACCATGGTAGTGGAAAAGCAAATGAATATTTGGCAAGTGCTTTCTGGTAAGAAGTATCCAGGACAAGCAGTTTCTTTGGCAGGAGGTCCAGTTCCCTGGTAGACTAGAGGGACGCTGGGAATAGCAAGTGCAAGAGAAGTGAGGGCCGCGGCGTGCCGAGTGTAGCAGGAGGCCTAGCAGCTCCCAGGCTCTCGCGGTGGCCACATAGGAGCTGTGAAGGGGAGTGCACAGCAGCCCTGCAACAGCTGGAAATAGCTATGAACAGGAGCACAACTTATTACGGGATAGTTCCCAAATGAGACAAGGAAGTAAAGCTCCAGCCTTGTTAAACCGTCCTCCTTTGCTTCTTGCCTGCCTTACTGCAGCTCTCTGACTGCAGTAGAAGAGTGCAGCAATTCCGTGTTTCCTGCTGAGCGTTCTGCAGACCTTTGCAGGATTAATATCATGGGAGTCTAGGAAGCAATAACAAATAAAGAAATGTCATGGTCACAGTTGCAGCAGGATGATGTTGGGTATGTGATGTGATATTGGAGCAAAAATATCTAATACAATTTGGGGCTAAATTCTCAGAGGTGTGTTACTGCAGAGAATATTATTTTCTTTGCACAGCTCCAGTGTGGCTATATTTGGGCTGATGCATTAAATATAAGGCACCTCACTGCCAGAAAAATATTGACGAGATTTCAGAGAAGAGGATTAAAAACAATTAGGGAGGTTGAGGGATCATTTAGGAAGAAAGATTAGAAGTGTTAAATATGCATAGCTTGGATACATGACAAAAGTCTACTAATATATGAAGGGTAAGAAAACACCCGGAAGATGGAATTTTTTTTAGAGTGGTAAATGGAATAATAAGATACAATATGCCCCAATCAAAGTTCAATTATTCTCAGCTATACCATATTTTGCTAGGCTAAATAATTTCCGTGACAGTGATGTCAATTAGGCTGTCATAGGACTGGCGTGTGCAGCAAGGTTAGCTTATTATGTATTATTTGCTCTCTTTTCTTTCCTTTTTTTTTTTTTTTGAGAGATGTGACAGTACATTTTCCTACAGTGCAGAACTTTAACAATGAACACAACACAAGGCTTGTCAGGCTCTGCAGCAGTAGCAGCAGCTTTTACCATGCTATTTCCTACTCTTTCATCTTCTTTTGGGCTTTTTTTATTGTTGTTGTTTTTTGTTGTTTTGCTGCCTGCTCCTGATAAGCTGCTGGTTCTCCTGCTTCTCTGTTTCTCCAACTGGCAAACCTGGAGCAATTATGCTCTGTCTTCCCAGACTAATTGATATCCCCACCAACCAGTGGCTACTTCTCACAGGCATAAACGAGAATTTGGGTAACAAACCGAAATCCCAGAAAGTGCTGTTAAAACAACAAAATGCAGAAGCAACACCAGCGGAGAGGACAAATGCATGATCATCTCATCTTCTAATCTATTTGTGCAATAGATAATGTCTTTGTTATTCAGTAATAAGGGCTTTCAGTTTTTTCTGCAAATTTCAAATGGTGTAAAAGCCCCATTTCTGAAATTAAATAAAACAAAATACTAGTGATAATTTTATTTTAATCATTACATGTCTCTGGATCTTCCTGCCACCCCGCGTCCATCTCCTGCACAAGACTACTCCATCAGAGGCTAGAAAGCATTTGAGTTTCATATACTACTTTGTCATGATTACTCATATCTGCTGTCCTGTCTAATAATACTTTAAAATCATGAAGTTGCCGACAGAATATGTTATGCTGTAGCTAATCTTTTTATAGTTAATTTTTCATTGCTTTGTGTCTGTTTGTGTGTGCATACACACATAGAGACTCACACAAATCCATGTACATGATCTGCTCTATTAAATGACATTTGACTTCTTTGCAGTGCATACTTCAAGAACTGCACAGCAGTGAGCAAACAGATCAATACAGGGCTCTCTAACTCTTCCACAAATATGGTAGAGAATGTGCACTTGAATGCCTTATATCTTAATCAAGTTTTCTTCTAGGGTCAGCAGACAGAATATTAAATGTCTTGACATAGCTTTATGGACACACTGCCCATAAGCAATAAGGTTGTACTTTCAATTCTTGTGTTATTTGTAAGTTAGGGAAAATACATAACAGGAATAAAATCAGACCTTTCAAAGACAAAGCTATAAAAATTAATGGACCAGTGCAATCTATTCAAAAAAGCAAGATAATATGGCCCAACCTTTTGTACCTGTCCTGTGGGAAAATTACAGCTGACCCTAGCTAACTTCCTGAAGGATATGCAAAACTTTTGAGATATATTGTGGATATTGTGTGCAGTTCTAGGCCCCCAGTACAAGAGGGACATGAAAGGGTCCAGCGTAGACCAACAGAGATGATTAAGGGACTGGAATATCTATTTTATCACAGAATCACAGAATGGTTGAGGTTGGAAGGGACCTCTAGAGATCATCCAGCTCAACCCCCTTCTCCAGCAGGGACACCCAGAGCACGTGGCACAGGGTGGCATCCAGGTGGGTTTGGAAGATCTCCAGAGAAGGAGACTCCACAGCCTCTCTGGGCAGCCTGTGCCAGGGCTCTGTCATTCTCACTGTCAAGAAGTTCTTCCTCACATGGAGGTGGAACTTCCTTTCAGTTTACACCTGTTACCCGCCATCCTGTCACCGGCCACCACGGAGAAGAACCTGGCCCCATCCTCCCTACAGTCACCTCTCAGGTACTTGAACATGTTAATCAAATCTCCTCTCAGCCTTTTCTCCAGACTAAACAGCTCGCCCAGCTCGCTCTGGGGCCACGTGCTCTGTGTGTCCCTGCTGGAGCAAGGGGGATTGAACTAGAGGATCACCAGAGGCCCCTTCCAACCTCAACTGTTCTGCTATTCTGTGATTCTGTAAGAAAGAGAGAGAGAAAAAAGAGATAAATCTCCAGCTGCTCCGAAAACGTAGGCTTCCTGCATCCTTCATAGAAGTTCCTGCATGGAACTTCTGCATTAGCAGAAGGTCTAGTCTGTGCTCTAGAAACAATGCAGAGAACTTAAAGCTGATTCATGCTAGACTCACACAAAAGAAGGAATAAAATTCTGTCTCTCTAATTCTGTTTTGATGGGATCAGGAGAATCATTGGACTGTTTCTTGTGGCAGTAGTTTCAGACTGTCCTTGCCTGAATTATTTGTTGAGCTTTGATGCTACTCAAAGTCAAACTGACATATGAATTAATAGGGTCTTGGCCCATGTTATTCATTTCAGCATATGACGTTTGTGATGGAGTTTGCTCATGTCAGCAGATTGTGTTTGATGAACTGAGTAGTTCAAATCCATTTCTGTTCTCAAATACGTTAAATGTCCTTTCTTGTTTATTCTCTGTCTAGAGCTGATAATAAGCTCTGTACTTTACTATCAGTGAAACATTTGTGCAGATGCTTCTGCACAAGCAGAATGAATGGGGGACAATTGCTGATGATGTCAGGCCTGCAGTGGTCGCCAACACTTTGATACCAGACTACTTGATCCATCCATCTGTGCGCTCTCTTGCTGGCCGGGGAAAGCACCTGCTTGGCCCTCTGTGGTCCTGCTGACCATGGGAGCACGTTTGACTGTAGCGGAATTGTTGAGAAATTGGGATTGGTTCATTTTCCTGCTTCCCGTGGCCATGAGCATGCTACGGGGTATCCCCAGAGAGGGCCAGTCGCATCACTTGGATACCTCGTTATCCTTTTTCTTGTCTTTTGTGCTTTTCAGCACCCTAATACCTCATCTTCTCCAGTCCAGTACCTTTTCTTCTCTTCCCAAGTAAGCAACCTGTTCCTAATTGTGATTTTTTTTCCCCTCTACTATTCCTAGTTTTGCTACAACTGTATGCAAATTCCTTATTTATTTCTAATACTGTTACCTAGGTAGTCTCAGCCTTACCTGGTATTCCTGCTATGGTCTCATAGGTGCTGTTGGCCTTGCCAGACTCTGATCCCTGGAAAGTCCCCCATCCTGCTGTCTGACTGTGCGTGCATGCCATTTCTCATGTATGTCCCCCCTAACCACAGTGACACCCAGTCATGCCTCACAGATGTTTTGTTAGCTTTTTTTTTTTTTCCAGCTTTTTGCACTGCTTTCTGCCATTGCCAGCAGTTATCAGTTAGCTTAACCTCTCACCATGGTCTATCAGTGACTTAGTCATTTGTCTGCAGCCCTAAGACTTTGATTTATGTGTAAAGTTTATGTACCTGAACTTGCATGGACTCAGACAGCTGCATTTATATCATATGAACAGACTGTGTACTGGCTGTCTTGATCATAGCAACATCTAGGTTTGCCCAGTAAGCAGACTGTGTTTCAAAGGCACTGTTAGTTATGAGATGAAGAACACCTTTCCATGGCTAGGCAGGTCATAGGTTGACACTGTAATTAAATTTCTTTCCACAAGTAAATATTCAAGAAAATGCCATAGGACTTTATGACATAATTGGTACCTCTTTTTTTTCTAGTAGAGGTCAATGGGAAATATAATGAGATGAACATGTTACTGAGTGTCACAGGTACGGGAATTTGCAAGCACATGTGGCAGCAAGGCACCTGCAAGCTGCAGGAGGCAGCTGGCAGTGTGTCTGGCCGGTGGAAAGCAGCTTGTATTGACAAGTGCCAGCCAGAGCCAGCTGAGAACCAACTGAAAAGTGGAAAGAGGGCCTGAAATTTAAGGCTGTCTCTGAGCATGTGATACACACTTTTCTTGAAGTCTGTGGTGGGGACTGCTAAAATCAGATTTTTGTGTAACCTTCGATTCTTATTGTCCTTTGGAAAACAGTATTGTGTCTTACTACCATCATTTATATTTAGACAAAACAGATTCCCCGTTACGAAAACAGCATCATTACTTAAGTAAAGAAGAAGAAACTATAACATAGCGTCTGCTGAAGTTGTTCCATTTCGCAGGAAACAACTGCTGCACTCATCATTGGAGGCATCCCTGCAAATTATGTTGCCTAGAAGAGTGTAATTCTGATGGTTTCTTCTCCTTATGTTGTTCAGGATGTCAGGATGTTCATGATGAGGTGAACAAGACTGGATGTGTCATCACTCACAAATGTACGAAGACAACATAATTCCCAGTTTCTGTTTAAGTATAAAACTGATCTAGAGCTGTCTGTTCAAAGAATTCTCTGAAGAAAAATGCAGTCTGATGTTACAATTTTTTCCCTCCAGCCATTCTTTCCAGTATACATCTTACCTTTCATTGGACTGAATTGCCTAGAACCCTATGGAAGTAATAGGCCTCTTGATCTGTTTTGGGAAATGATTTTTGTTCATAGATCCTGACTTTTAAAGGAAAACTGGGACTGGAGAGTCCTAGGTCAAAGATTCATAGCAAGAAAATAGATCTAAACTCTGAAATTGAGTCTGAAATGACTCAAAAAGAAAAGAAAAATAATGGTTTACTTTCATTATCTTCTTGCAAGAGCTGAAGAACTGTGTTTTACTTCCATAGTATTTCAGTCTCAGAATTTGAAGAACTAAACAGCTAAGTTTCCATATGCAGCTATTTCCAAATACAGCTATATATTTATTGCCCTATCATTCCCCTTAGTGAAAGTCAGGAAGCCCCACGTTTCTACTGACTTCGTGCTAATGAAAAAGTCAACATCCCTAAGCGTATTGGAGTTCAGGCTTTCAAGGAGATTGAGGAGTACATAGCACAGGAGCAAGACTACATCTATCAGAAGATAAGAATTAATGAAATTTTGACTAGATATTAAGATAGCTGAAATTTTAAAGTAAGTAGCCTCTGCTGGGCCATCTGAACATAAAAGATCACTAGGCACATCATTGCACTTTTTTTTAGAAAAGTGACAGGGAATTACTAAATACTTACAAGACAGTTGCCTTTATTAGGTCAAAATACAGGGAATAGCTAGATACCTGTACGACAGTTGCTCTCGTTAGGTCAAAGTCATTTATAGATGTGGTATTATTTGGAAGAAGTGCACAGCTGTTATATGACTGTGTTATTACACAGAATAAACAATGAAGGGGTGGGTAAAAATAAGCCTAAAAACACTGTTACCTTAAGTCCTTCAGTCTATCGACCAAAACAAAAAAAGGTGACAGTTGATTTCCTTATGTATTAAAGGTTTTCGCTAACGTGGGATTTGGAATGTACTGATGTTCCCCAAAGTGGGGAGAGAACATTGTCCTACATGAGGCTGAATATCGGTAGCAATCCGTGAAAAGGGAAAGAACCACTTTGAGGTCACAACTCTCTGCAGAGAGTGGGTTTACCTCAGATTGCTTAATGTTGTTTCTCTCCGACCCATATACCATCTGAAGAACATGTGAATGAAGTAAAATTTGCAAGAGCAGGGACAAAGTTTGTATTATCATCTGATTATATAATCAGCTGTAGGTAGAAATAGTATATAGGTGTGTATGTAAAATGGGTAGAATTAAATTTGGAACTTATATTATATTTAGATTATATTATAGGTAGGTCCAAATAAAGGTCTTGGCAGAAGAATAATTAAGGTATTGATTTAGCAAAATATTTAACCAGATGAAGAAGCGGACTACTCTTGTTAAGCAAGGAAACAATCCCAATAAGGAACATGACTCAAAACAGGCGAGACACCAAGTAACTAATTTAGTTCATTATAAGCAAACATCATAAAGTACTCAGTTGGCAAATGCAGCTCAATGGCTTGTGTAAAACATTTTGCAGGTTTTCACAGGATTCCTGAAGGGGAAGCTGCCATATCCCAACATATATATTCTGTCATCAAATGGTAATGAGAAACATCTATTTGTGACCATCATATATCCTTATTAATCCAAAGGCAGTTTTAAAACTACTGTTGTGCAAGAATGTGGTGGAGATAAATAATATATATTTCCCATTGCTTTTAGAAAATGCCCAGACAGGTTTTTTGTTGTTGTTTTTGTTCGCTTTGTTTTGTTTAACATTAGAGTTAAACCTGAGGTTTAACTTTAACTAAAGTTTAATGAGCTTTGTTCATAGATCCTGACTTTTAAAAGAAAACCAGGAAATGGTAAGCTGGAAACGTTAAACCCAAAATATGTATTGTATTATTTTCTTTATTCTGTTGTCTTGTGTGGTTAAAACTGAATTATTGTCCTCCAGTTTCATTTAAAACCAAAGGATTGCTGTTATTAAGCAAATGAAAAGTGTGGGTAACACATGAATTGTGGCAAAATGTCTTTATATGCATTTCATGGTTCCCGGCTTTCTGTAACTGGAAGAAGCTGTGTTTGAGAAAAAAAAAGAAAAAAAAGAAAAAGAAAAAAAAAAGTGTTGAGAAAGGTTGTAAATTTGGCATTTTCAGCCTGCTAGGAACTTTTAGCTTTGGGATATTTATAGGAAAATGCTCTTTCAGAGAAATTTCAGCAAATTTTATCTTGTTGGTATTTTAACAAACAGTAAAAAAAACGAAGGCCATACTAAGGATCACTTTGCTAATTCTGTAATGATGTAACTTGAATCAAGAATAGGGCTGCTGCCGTGTTTCGGTATACGAGAATCGGAGCTTCCCGCTCAGCGTGTTACTTTGGCAGCCGGATACAACCCCTTGACACAGCCAGGCACTAGGGCGGCTAATGGCAGCTCCCCTGGCCTGGCCGGGCCGTGTCCCCAGGGCCTGGGCCACCAGCCCGGCTCTCGGCCCAGGGCTGCCAGTCTGTGCCACACGATGGCTCCGTGGCTGCCATCGCCCTGTCCTGGCCTGGTTGTGGTACCTGCTGGGGCGCCTGGCAGCGTGGCCTCGTTGCAGTTCCTGGCGCACATCGTCACGGCCCCACAGCCTTCCCTGCACACCGGGGCCGCAGGGATTTACTGCCGGCCATGTCCAAGCTGCAAACCCAGGTGCAAGGCAGTTTTCACCATTTTTGCTTTTCCCTGCCCGTTGGGAGCCTGTTCTCCCTCTGTTCACAAGAGGCACCATGCGAGCTCAGCCCTGTGCTCTGGCAGAGCCGCAGAGCAAGGAAAACACAGGAAAATTCTCACGAGGACCTGCAGGAAGTCCACTTTTTCCCCCCCTAATTCTTATGAAGACTTTTTTCCCCCCTTTCCTTAAGAAAAGAAGTAGACTGTACAGGAATCTTAAGCCACAAACACGGTGCTCGTGCAGGCTCACACAGCAGCACCCGCCAGCTCCACAGCAAGGGCTCGTCCAACGCTTAGGCCACCCACCTGCGCTTTGCCAGGCCGGGAGATGTCCAGGCACGAATTAATGCTCCTCTGAAGGTCTCACTGCCTCTGTGGCAGCAAGGATCACCAAGCGAGTGATGTTCACATTTAATTTTTGCCCCACTCTCCCCTTGCTCCATCGCTTTTTTCTCCGTGAGAGTGTTCAAACCCAAGCTCTCTATAGAGCAGCAGATTTGTTTTGAAGATGCTTTTTTCCACCTATGTACTCAACCACTAAATGACTGCATGTAACATCTGAACTTATCTGTCTCTTTTACATTCCCTGGTGTTAACATATTTACTCATCTGTGAATTATTAGTTAACTACACATGCAATCT
Source organism: Tinamus guttatus (assembly GCF_059628265.1). Taxonomy (NCBI): domain Eukaryota; kingdom Metazoa; phylum Chordata; class Aves; order Tinamiformes; family Tinamidae; genus Tinamus; species Tinamus guttatus. The sequence goes on along the minus strand of NW_028288756.1, from coordinate 1,848,289 downwards.
GGTGCATGTTAAGAAACAAGCATTACTGTATTCTGGTAACAGTAATTATGGGCTTAATTTCTTACTGGCATTTTTACCTAAGTTTTTTTTTTAATATCTTTAAAAAAAAATACTTGTGATCTGAGACATTCTACTAAATACAGCAATATTCTGCAGTAATTACTGTGAGTTGGACTGTACTGTTTTAATGTTGGAAGCTGTGGCTACTCTGTAAATAGGAAAGCCTGAGAAGAAAATGCATGGTGGGTCCTTCAGGATGCTTAACATTTCACAATGTCTTGTCCAGCTCTTAGCATCCGAGAAGTCCTGTTAAGAGTTGGGAGAGAGCATGGGTAAGCACTTGCTCAGGGGCTTGGTTGGATTGGGGCCAAAATCCTTAGCTGTGGGAGAGATTTAAAGTTATAGGACAGCACTTTATAACCGTATAGACTTTATAACCATATTATGTGCTCTTCAGTAAAAATAGACTTTTTTTTTTTTTTTAAGGCAGACATAAAAAAGGCACTGCAGTCTGTCTTCTGACCCGCTCTGATATTTTGTCAAAATCTCACAGAAACAGAGGATTGACAATACTGTTTTACCATTCACTCACAGGAAGACATGTGCAGCTTGTGAGAGCTTCATTGCTGTTATTCTGTTTAACAGGAGTGTAAATCAGAGGCCTGCAGAAGGAGAGCATGTTGCCTAGGTTCTGGATAAAATCTATAGTGTGCCAACTGAAAATTAAACTAAGGCTGCTTGGAAATTTCATGTTTGAATCAGGGAAGAAGCAATATAAATTCAATACCTTCAGTTATTGTGGAAACAGAAAATTGTCAGAGCTTGTTACTGGCTGGATAGCATCACTGCTATCTTTTCAAGTGATCTGAGCTGCTGTGAGCTACTCTCTGCATCATTAAGCACATGAAAAGCTTTTGTTAATTAAGAAAGGAAGCAATAATCTGCTTTACTTGACATTGGTGGAGGAAGCAACTAGGCGACTCTGTCACAAAGATCGTGGTCCAATGGATGTCAATCTCCAAAACATTTTAAATTGAAATACATGTTTATTAAACATTTAAGTAAAATTCATATCCTTGACCAGGTTCGGCCAAGTGTTAAATATTAGTGGTTCTATGTGGAATTTGTGCTTAAATATCTTTCTGGAATAGGGATTAGGAATATTTACAAATTTTAATATATAACTATTTGGAATGGTAGCTGTTTAGGCTAAATAACGACTGGGTAATATTATTTTAAAAGAACAATGATTAATGAAAAAATTCCTGCAGGAAATGCAGACCGTATCACCCCATGAGTCAAAGACAACACATGAGTGGACATCCTCATATGCATTTCATGGCCTCATGAAGCTAATCTGCTAAAAATAAACGCAGACAATTTTTTTAAAAAGCCATCCCAGTTCCACAATCCAAAAGCCGGTTGTTTAGCAGCACGCTTCAATACCACAATATGGTTTTAATCATCTTGTCTTTTGTGGGATAATTTTCTATTTTAGAAATGAATTTTATATGATCTCAGGTGTTCCTTAGCAGCTAAATAACAATTGAACACCATTGTAACAGTGGCAGAACATGTGTGAGGAATTACAGCCTCCTTGGAAAATTCCTCAAAAACACCAAATTTCTCACTCTTAAGACACCTTCTTCCCTAAAACAACGAGAAAAAAGAAAAATTAGGCCACACAATTCAGTTTAACTGATAAATTATATTGGTCTATGTGAGGAAGTGGTTCCCAGGCTGCCTTACACACATTCTCAGAGTTTATTTTCCACCCCCAGAAATGGATAAGTAGCCAAAAAAAAAAAAAAAAGTCTCTTGGTGACGGAGAAGGAGTGAAAAAAAAGGGAGATAAGTCTGTAAAAACTTATAATCAAGTTGTGTGATGTTTTCAGACTCTCCTCACAGGGAAACTGCTGCAGTCCCCTGACTTACTGGTAGCCCCTCTGCTGAACTCGCTGTCAGTATCTTTGCTGTTTTAGGGGCCCAGAACCAGACTCAGATGTGGTCTCAGTAGTGTTGATGTTGTGGGACAAGCACTTCCCTGTGCTCCTGTTTCTGTCATTTGTTTCATGATATTCGATTTGGATGGCAATCTAAAAAAATCTGCACAATATATTACAATGTCTTTTTTTGTACTTTCTTCCTATATCTATATAGTAGATTGGTGTTTTAAATTTTTTGCTCATAACCTAAAATAGCGTGGTCTTATTTTGCCATTAATCCAAGCTACAGCTCGAAGGCTGTAAAATTAATCAATACTCTTGAAAAGAGATTTGGTCTTACTCTGCACTAAGGTAAGAACTATCCTGATGCTTAACATACATTGCCATTGTCTGATCATAAAATAGTGCTATAATGGGCAACTTTTACAGAAATTACATAGAAAGAGGGACTGATACTTAAACAATACTACAATAACTTTCTGTGACATATTTTGCCCCTAAACATCTTCAAAGGCTTTAGAAATTGATTTATATTCTGCACACCAGGATAATTTCCTCCGTGTCTATTAACTGTTGAGCAACATGTTAGTTTAGTGCAAGAATTCAAGGCCATAGCGATCCAAAAATACAAGGCGAATGTACCCACAAAGCATGCCTCACAAGAGTTAACAGTTCAAACTGCTTTCTTTCAGTGCTGTACCTCTGTCAACACATCTTTCCTGAGATACTAGGCTATTGAAGGGCTTACGGGCCAAATGCAATAAATTTGATCTTCCCTTGTTTAGAAAAAATAGCTGTAGCTAGAACATATATGCAAAGCATGAATTTATTTTGCAGCTTTTCTGCAGCTTATAATTGCTACCATTTTATAACCATGTTATTTTTGCTGTGTTTTTCCTGGTCTACTTTCATTTCCTGGTCAACTTTCACAGTGTTATGGTGTGATGGGAAAGACATAAATGGAAATATGCTTTAGCTAAAACTTTGCTTCTAGAGGGCTTCATCGCAGGACTTCAGAGTAATATTTTGCTAGCTGAATGAAAGATTGCAGAAAATAATTATTTGGGTATTTATCTAGTTTCAAAACAGAATTTCAAAACAGAAATTACTCAAAATCTGATTTCCTCACCTATTCTTGTAAACTAACTTCTTAGGCTAAATTTGCACTAGCACAACCAATTTTCTTTTGCCAGCAGAAAATGTTGAATGACTAGTCATTGCTAGATTTGTTTTGAATTAAACACTTTTATAGACGCTGTTGAATTGCTCATAAAACTTATAATACAATGTCTTCTCAAAACTTTTTCATACAGATAAGAATTCTCCAACTTTTTTATTCATAAATACATATTATTTTTATAACTGGTGATTTGTGCATATTTTTTTCCTAAAGAGATTCCAGAAAAGGATGGCATATTTCAAAGAATTCCTGATGTGTAAATTCAAAGCATAGCATGTGGCTGTTTTTTTTTTTTTTCCTGATATATTGGATATGATCTCTGCTATAAAAAAGAAACTGTTCTCCGAAACTTTTGAAGAAAAAAATTAGGCCAGGAAGCTTTATTCCAGAATAGTCAAGACCGATCACATGGAGACTACATCAATCAGTGGGTCAGTGTTACCTTTGATGTATATTATTTTCTGAAACCCAAAGGTCACACAGTAGTAAGAAGCACAGGGAAACTGCTGTCAGAGGATTGATGAGTAGCACAACGTAGCAGGGAACACTGCCTTGCTGAATTTTTGTCTTAGCTTCCCATAAATTGAATTACTTCTCCTACAGGAGTATCTCTATAATGAAAATTCTATAGTGGATTTCTATAAAGCAGTCGATGGAGAAGAGAAGTCTAGAGGCTTTTAAATTGCCTGCAGACTACTATGTAGATAATAAACTTGAATTTGCCTGCGGTATTAAGATATTTGATAATCCTCCAGTTAGAGATTGTCTTATTATTGGCAAACTATTTAGTAGGCACTTGTGAGCAAAAGCAGATCTACGGTTGGTTTTGGGGGCTGTGTTGTATTTTTGTCATCTGTGATCAAGTCAGAGGTGCTATTCAGATACTATTATAAACTTCTGAACACCGAAATCTTATAGATTTTAATACCTGTATCTGAAATGACTTTTTTTTTGTAGCCAAGGAGCTTTAATAAACATTTAATTAACATTTTAGCTATAAGGCAGAACATTTAATTAATATTTTAATCTATAAGATAGAAGAATACTTGTTTTTGTCTTAAAAAAAATTGCTGTTGGACAGGCCCAGGTTAACTGAAATTAGTGAATGTATGCCTCTCTAGTTACTGCTCTACCATTTTTTTTGTATCCATCTCGGCAATTTATATTTATTGAATCTATTTTATCTGTGAAAGTCTGGAATAACAAAGATTCTTCACAGCCCAGTCAACCACATGGTTCATACTGCCTTCTCCTGATGTTTCCTTAATGATCACTGCTTTATTTTCACTCACATCTTCATCTGTGTGAGATTGTCCATATTATATTATTCCTGTGAATGAATTCCTCAAAATGAATGGGTTCATACAACCCCAAATCCATTATATTTAGGTAGACTACTTTACCAGCTAAACTCTCTGTTTCAGATTATTCTTTTTTGAATAAATCATTATTTTCAAAGAAAGCACTGCAGTTTCTGCTAGTTTACCAATGGCTGATTTCCGTTTACTTTTTTTTTTTCCCCCTGTGGATAGGGAATTGTAGTCTCATTTTTCCAAAAGTTTTATTCTGTTATTGTTCTGCTAACTTCAGTGGAGTTCTTTGAGATTCTTACTTGTCCCTTTCAAAATAAAATAGACATTAATTCATGTGAGTCAGCAGCAGAACGTGCTCCTCAAGTTGCTCTCATAGTTTGATGACACCCATAGAGGCAACTCGGAAGTGGGACAGTCAGTTGTACTTTGACTGTTGTGTGAACAACACAGGGCATTATAAGGGCATCGCTGAACTAATTTCTTGTGTCTTATTTTTAAATTAACCTTGCTGACCATTCCTAGAAATCCTTGGGATAAAGTCTGTGTTCATTTCTATCTCATTTTTTTTATTTTCTATGATGTAGATACTGAGATTTGCTTGATGAAATTTGAGATTATTTAATGTTTTCTGAGGAACCGTTACACATCAAGCTGGAGTCAGGTTACCAAAGAGTCAGAGTTACCAAATGGTTTCCTGTCAGTGGTGGAGAAAGGACCTGTGGTTTCTATTCCCGAGGGGTATCATTAAGGAGACCTTAAGAATTCAGAGAAAAGCAAAACAGCGTAAGTGTTATGGGTTCCATTATGTGCCTTGACAGGATAGTATTTGTATCACACAATTACTTTCTGATATTTGGCAGTCTGGCTTTAATGAAGGAAAATGTATGTTACTGAAAAAGCAGATGTAGAAAGGGAGTCTTGGTTTGAAGGGCCAATGTTCTGTGCTAATTATGGTCAAGCTAGCGGTGTCCCCCAGGGGTCAATCCTCGGTCCAGTCCTGTTCAATTTATTCATCAATGACCTGGTTGAGGGGCACAGAGTGCTCCCTCAGCAAGTTTGCTGATGATACCAAACTGGGAGGAGTAGCTGATACCCCAGAGGGCTGCGCTGCCATCCAGAGGGACCTGGACAGACTGGACAACTGGGCGGTGAAAAACCTCATGAAATTCAACAAGACCAAGTGCAAGGTCCTGCACCTGGGGAGGAATAACCCCAGACACGGTACAGGCTGGGGACTGGCCTTCTGGAGAGCAGCTCTGCGGAGAAAGACCTGGGTGTCATGGTGGACGACAAGTTGACCATGAGGCAGCAGTGTGCCCTCGTGGCCAAGAAGGCCAATGGGATCCTGGAGTGCATTAAGAAGAGCGTCTCCAGCAGGTCGAGGGAGGTGATCCTGCCCCTCTACTCAGCCCTGGTGAGGCCGCATCTGAAGTATTGTGTCCAGTCCTGGGCTCCACAGTACAAGAGGGATGTGGAGCTTCTGGAGAGAGTCCAGCGCAGGGCCACAAGGATGATCAGGGGCCTGGAACATCTGCCCTATGAGGAGAGGCTGAGGGAGCTGGGCCTGTTCAGCCTGGAGAAGTGAAGGCTGAGAGGGGATCTAATCAGTGTCTATAAGTACCTCAAGGGAGGCAGTGAGGAGGATGGTGCTGGTCTCTTTTCAGTGGTGGCCACCGACAGAACTAGAGGAAACAGCCAGCACCTGAAGCACCAAAAGTTCCACAGGAACTTAAGGAAAAATTTAACAGTGAGGGTGACAGAGCCCTGGAACAGGCTGCCCAGAGAGGTTGTGGAGTCTCCTTCTCTGGAGATCTTCAAAACCAGCTTGGACACAGTCCTGTGCCACGTGCTCTAGGTGACCCTACGTGTGCAGGGGGGTTGGACTAGACAACCTCTAGAGGTCCCTTCCAACCTTAACCATTCTGTGATTCTATGATTCTAAGCTACCATTCTTACTCTATGAAATGCAATCTTTCATACCAGCATGTCTATACTTGTGTTGGCAGTTGACAAGTGCCATTTCAGAGGCTTGTGTTGTCCTCGAGGCTTACAAACAAAAACGGAGCAACAGCTTAGAAGGGCATGCACGGTAGTACCAGGGCAAAGTAGATGCACAGAACTCAGCTGAGAGCTCAGTTCCTGCCTACTGCTCTGCCCACGGGGTAATGCCCCATCACCATGAACCTACTGGAGGCTGCTGCACAGGTCACACTTTGGATAGACATCTGATGTGAAAGATCTGGCACAGGTTAGTGCTGCTTAATAGCATGGAAGGGTGTAACAGTAGTTCCAAGAAAGGAGAGTTACCCTATTCCTGGTATTAGATCCAAGGGCAAACTTTTATTATTATTTTTATTTATTATTATTATTGTTATTACTATTATTATTATTCTGAAAGTCAAAAAGAGGTTTGCTACTGATTACAGTTGGAGTAGAACTTTAACCCAGTAAAAAAGAGTGTAAATTTATTGACTTTTGTGTATAATCATAAAAACAAGACATAGGACTGCACTGCAATTGTACCTCACATGCTAGGACAACCTCTAATAAAAAGGTGTTAGAAAGAACTTATTTTTTCCCTAACAACCAATTTCACGGGATTAAAGGAGCACGGCAAACAGCATTTCAAATCTAATTCATTATCAGCTATAAGTGATATTTCATCCGAAATTGCCTTTCCTTCGATTTACAAGAGCTGTTTTGAGTTTATAGAGCTGCAATAGTGGTGCAGATTTAATTGAATGGTTTTATAAGGCTAGGAGAAGTACAGCAATTAGAAATAATAAATCCATTACAGTTAAAAATTAGAAAGAAAAGAATATGTGATCATTCCTGTTTGAGGAATATTGGTTACCTCTCTGATTATCTGTTCCTTGGGACATTCATACTCTTTTTCTTCAATTTTCCTACTGAAGGCCTACTACAGCCTCAGCCAACCAGTGCCATTGAAATAAAAGCCAAGAGCGTGCAGACCTTCTCCATACTAATTCATGAGTCTATTTCAGCAAACTGTATATCTTTTGTCTAGAATAAAGGCTAGGGGCGGATGCGATAGTTCACGTTCCGTAGTGATCATTCACAAATTCAATTCCTGAAGAAAATCAAAAATTCCCTCGTGACAAATATTACTATAATAAAGATACAAACATAGTAAATATAAGTGGATTTCTAGACAGAACTGTCAGTGAGTGTTCAGAGCCTCTTTCCACTTCACAATGTCAGCAAATACTGACGAATTTTATAGACCGCTATGCTAAAAACATTGTCCATGTGCACTACATACAAGTGTCTTTTATCAACTCAATTTTAATCATAGATGCATCAGATTTTTTTCCTAATCACTGCCAATGGTGATGATACCAAATATAAATGCAGTAATGACTTTTAAGAGAACTGTATGTCGCCACCAAGACAGCTGTGGTTCTTACTAATCAACTTGCCAGCAGCCCACCCCAAAGTACCCTACACAAGTAAGTTAAATTACAATCAGACTATCTGAAAACAGTCACTATAAATAATCCCTTTCAATTAATCTCTTTTTAAACTATAGCAAAACATGTCCTCACTAAAAACATTTTGATGAGTATACAAGTATTTCTCATTTCTCAACCTTTGACACTTTAATAGGCTTACTTTGCTGTGAATAAATCACAGGCGCTTTTTCTTTAGAAGTGATATCAAGCAAAATCAGAACTAAATAGCCATTACGGAAGTCAGTGTCCCAGCAATGGGCAAAGTCAGGGTGAGGAATATGGGTAAGGGAAATTTTGGCTTCTGAACATACACTAATAATAGAAATAGTTTGACTTAAAGACATAATTTTATTTTAACCTCTGGAAAATGTAGGAGTTAATTTAAAAAGAAGTCCCTGTGTTTTGTCCGAAGTGGTTTTTCCACACTGAAGTGTAGTTGTACAGGTAAGCTTAAGGGAGCCAGTACAGTTACTGCTTAAGCCTGTTTGCTTCTCTTCTCTGGAAAATGATGCGTAATCACATGAAGATCGCTTTGCTCAGTGTGACTAAGGATAGCAGAAGGCTAGCATAAAGAAAAAGGCTAAATATTATTCCCAACACCACTCTGTTACTTTTTCTTATATCCTGATATCTTGCAGCTGATTACTGCAAATTACTTTTCCATCAGGAATTAGTAACAAAATATATAGTCATCTTGGACAGCTTAGCAACTTGACTATTTATTCAGGCTAGGTGTGATTTGGTTTTGATCTATTTGTTGGGATTATTAGCTTTATGATGACTTTTATTAGTCTTCCAGACCATTTTTCCACCAAATTAACTCCACTTGCAAGGCTGTTTTTGACCAACATTGATCTAAGACTGTACATTGCATTTCATCTAGCCTCAGAGCTAAGCCAAATAATGCCTTGTTTCTTTTGTACTAACAAACCTTGGTGTCGGGCATGTAGAAATATCTGTGCAGAAAAAGGCTCTGTAGCAATATCTGCTCTCTCATATTTCTTTCTTACTCAGTTTTATTAGAATTCTCTTTGAGGCTGAATGTGGGGAAGTGTCAGCCCTTGTTCTGACAGTTAAAGAAGAGAGCTCGCGGTTACCTCTGACCAGCCATCCTTCAAACTCGAGTGCTTCGGGTTGGCAGCAATATCCTTCCAGCAGTTCCCTCTGTCTTCTGAACTGAGTCCTCTGAACTCAGCTTTACCATCAAGCATGTCTCTAGCGTGTCCCATACGCGGGGCCCTTCCGGATCGATTTTTCTCAGCAACTTGTTCTGATCTCTCCTAGCCCATCCTTTTCATTGTAGGTCCTGGTTATTGGAAGTAATATGTTTGACACGATACCGTATCATGAAAAGCAGCCAAAGCAGCCAGCTGTGACTTGTTGTTGTTGACTGTTTCTTCTGAAATGTCCAGAATGCCTTTTATCTTTGCAAGTTTTTTTATGGCCTTCTTACCTGCGGGTCCAAAGTGAAGTAAAAACTCTGCAGACTACACAGTAGTCTGTGGTAGGAAAATAATAATTTAAAAAGAGCATTGCTCTTTTTTTTTTTCTTGATGAAATTCAAAACATTAATCTACATCGCTCTCTGCCAGATAGCATAAGTATGAGAGATCCTTCAGATCACTCTTGCATGAGTGTGAGAGATCCTTCAGATCACTTTCACAGCCTGTATACTCCCACTCTGTGTTTTCAATCTACCATTCGCTGGATTTTGCTCCAAGACCTTGTGAGTCACCAGTGTTTCTCCTAGTAGCAATGTATCTTTGTGTAGGATCGTGACATGATTCCATCTTTGACTCTGTCAAATCCCTCTTAAGGAAGGGACAGGACTTTTCTTATGAGACTAAGCTATCTATGCTTTTTGAATTTGGGTGAATCTGCAACAGTATTTTAGGAACAAATACTCTTGTAATCTGTTCTCATTTAAAGTTAGCATGTTTTGATATGCCTCAAAACACAATATGCTGGGTTTGAGCAATCAGAAGGAATATCACTCAAAGTTCCCCATGCATAGAGAATCTGAGTCACATTTCTTTGACATTTGGGGATCTTCGTCATCTAAAGTTTTTACAGCCTGGCTGCTTGACACGATTTATGCGTATGTTGATCTAGGGGCTGGACTAGAGGATGTACTGAAGTTTCTTCTACCCCTAGACCACATGTACACACACTTAAATATCAAAGACGAATCCTCCTTGACACCACTGATGTATGTTAGTGGAAAGTGCTGATTTAGGTTTGTTGATGGTGTGAAATTGAAAATATTATATACTAAGGAAAGATATCACATGATTTACATTTGCAAATGATCTTCTTTTTTCACTGTTTTGTGTCTCTGGGCAGAACTGTAAAACTTGAGAATATCTGTGAACTTCGTCTCATTATTACTTCACTAGAAGAAGTGTTTCACTGAGTAAAACTGCTGGTAACTGCTGAAATGCCTGTGAACTTTGAAACATCTCTGGCTAAGCTGCTGAACAGCGTAATCGGCCAAGCAAGGGAAATAAAACTCCAAATAGTAATTTTGAGGCTCCTTCCTTAGGGCTTTTTTTTTTTTTTTTTAATCCACCAAGTAGCCACAGAGCAGAAGCAAGTCAATTGAAAAACATTAACCAATATATTCCTTGGTGGTATTCTTGGGCAACTTTTCAGGAAAGGCAGAATCCACTCTTCTTCCTACTTTAACCTGAATTCCACTTTCTTATGTTCTCTTTCAGGCAGATGGGGATGTGTAACCCTTGGCAGGTTGCTGTGTTATTGCTTTATCATACCTTAACTTGGAAGATAAAGGCAGACTGTAATCTTAAGAGCTGTGCCAAATTCTGGGATAAAATAGAACCTCAGTCTGTTCGCTCTGCACAAGTGTGCTTGTGAGACTGCCCTGTCTTGAAGGAACTAAGGGTGGGAGACCACCAGAGAGTGAGAAATGAATCACTCATGTTAGTCGCTTTACCTGTCATATCATTTTGGACTTTTCCTTTCCTTTCCTTTAAATCAGCATATAAATTCAGTTTGCAACTGGTGGCCGTGAAAAGGTCTCGCAGAAAGTCAAACTACATACTCTTTCCTTACCTTTTGTCTGCTGAGTGGTTTGAATCTCAGCATGTGACAAAATACCGTCCTGCAAGGTTTGCAAACTCAGCAAGATGAAAATAAGAGCACATTATCTCTGACTTGCAAATCCTTACTATTTTTTTTCTTGCTTTTATTCCTTTATTATTGTTGTTACTATTCTTTTCCCCTCCGATGATAGTTTCTTATTTTCCACACTTCCTGCTGAGGAGGTGATGGATCATCTCCCTCTGAAGACAACAGCAGTGCTAGGCATAATGGCTTAACCAGTGGGAGGTACTGCCAGGTATATCACATCATGCAGTCCTGTCCAAAAATGCTGTTTTCATTAAGTTTTTCTCGTAGGCACTTCAGAAATAATTAAACATTTACATATATATATATATATATATATATTTTTTTTTTTTTTATAAAGTTCAATCTCATTATTTGCTCCAAGAAGAGAAAATGCTGTTTTTGCACTCTGTGAGGAAAGGCAATTTTCACTTTGTCACTACAAAGCAGTAATAAAACGAAAAGAAGGAGCATTGCTAATAACTAACTCAGCTGAGTAACTACAGTAGCGTACTGAGTTATATTTGTTCCTCTTTTAACCTTAAAAAAATGAAATGCGTGGAGAGACTGCGCGTCCTTTCCTTTTCGCTTACTGTTATTAGCAGCCAGAGTTAGCAGGCAAAAGGCCTTGTGATTTTGCTTCCATGGTGACACATGGACCAACAGCTGCAATCCGGAGCAAGTTTGGAAATCTTTCAGGGAAATTACTAGGTTAATTTTCTACGTCTAGGAACACAGAACCGGATAGTATATTACCATCCGATATTCTGTAAGTGCAGGCAACAGAAGTCTAGATTAGCAGCGTCTACAGCATACACACATCACATGCTAAATTCTCCTTTTGCAGTGATGTCAAGTCACATCATAGTAAAATATCAAAATTCATAACTACAACTAACTATAGGAAAGAAATGAAAAATACCAGGGATTTTGTCAATATTCTGAGATTCTTTAATGCCAGGCAATTTGCCCACTAAAATTCCTAGGCAATCTCACACAGTCGAACATGTCCTATGCCACAGAGGAGACTAAAATCCCCCAAATAATGAATTTTACTTATCAGATGTTGTAAATTCAAGTCTAAATTTATTCATTATCATTGTATGTCTCTGTATGTATCCCCAGGATGTACACGAATCCTTTGCTGATGCTGTGCTATGTTGTGTCAACTTTCACGTATCCTGGCAAAGCAAAGTACTTTCCATTTTGCTTCATGTGGTAGTTAAATCTTTCCGATAGTTAACCTAGAACCCTCCTCCTAGGGTTCCAACCCATACTACCCTTTAACGAATTATCTTGTATCATGTTGCTTATCCTTTCCCAAATTTATTGCATCCTTGGGTAACATTGATTTTCCTCCCTGCCTTTTTTTTTTTTTTTTTTTTCCCACTCACTGCATTGCACTGGTGACTCCAGTTCATCAATTCATCTCTCTCTCACACACACAGTTAAGGAAAATCCCTTTCTTTTTTTCTGCTTAGGCTGGGGCTAACACCATATGTCATCAAATCATCCTACAGCACAAGCTTTTAAAAGTTCCTGAATGAGATTCTGCTGGCAATTGCTAACCTATCTGATATTGTGTAGAAAATAATGTAAGTCACCATAATTTGTGTGACATTTATGGTGCAATAAAGGATTACTAGATAACCAGAAGATTTTCCTCTTTTTTTTTTTTTTTTTTTTTTTTTTTTTTTTTTGTCTTGTGAATGCAGTGGATTTAGAACTATTCTGGAATTAGACCATCCAAAAATAAGTGATCAGTAATTCTTAGTAGTGCTAGAATACAGCTCATGTGAAAGGGCATCACAGAGACAGGCAAGTATCATTAGCCTGTATTTCATGTTAGTTAGTTAGGGAGAAATGTAGCGATTTGTCCAGCTTTGTATAGCACATCACTGCTGAGACTGGGCACAGAATACAAAAACATAGAAAAATTCTTCCCCCACGTAAGGTGGGTGTCTTTAGAGGTGGTAGTAAGGAACATTCGCAGCTTTTAATGCAACGTAAGAGACACTAATCTTTTAGGACTGTCGCTGAATTAGGCAGGTTCAAAGTCTACATGACCTTTTACCATGCCTAGAAAAACACCTATCTAGTCTCCACCTCAGTCTTCCATCTCAAAATGATGATAGCATTCACTTCTGTTTATGGTTCCAGCATAACGTCTGAGATGGGCTCTCCCCTGTGCTTTGCACTGTCGTTACATGTAGTTACATTTGCCTTTGTACCACAGTGCCCCATTGAAACTGGTGTTTCAGACTCTAATTCTGTTCAGAAGTCTCTGAACAGCTTTCACCTCAAATACTGTGTAAGTACCAGCTTCTTTTTAAGTTTTCAGATTTCTTAAAATTGGCTTTTTCAATGAAAAACTTCACTGTTCCATAGAAAGCAGTGTTCTTGAAAATGAGTTTTGACAGGAAATGTGTAGAACTACAGCTGTCAACTCCAAATCTTTTTCAGAATTATACTTCTTTCCATCATAATGCAAAATTTAACTCCATCTCAATAATGCACATCTTTTATGGAGCATGATTAATTAATTTACATAGGTTCATATGCATAGGTTCTTACAAATTCCTATTTTGAGAGAGAGAGCAGGTACTAATTATTATTATTATTTTTTGGATATGGGCTATGAATGGGGAGCTGTAATTAATTCCTCCCTCTGAAATTTGCATTATTGAGACCTGTAGCTAACATGTCAATAGCAACATTTTGTGCAGGTATTCCAAGGATTTATAACACAAGAGTCAAGCACGCTTGAGGCCAAGACCTGCTAAATTAATTTTTCTCTTTAGCATATTTATTTAATTATTAATGTCATAATAAGCAATCAATTTGACCATCATTTATCTGGAAAAATAAATTCCCATTTACTGATTTTACATACTGTTTTCCAGAGAAATAAAAGACAGCAAATGGTAGAATGAGAAAAGTATATATGATAGCATATTAGTCCTTAATCTTTTTTTTTTTTTCAAGTGAAATATTATAGCATTACTTAAACAGATGTTTCTATAAGATTCCTGATTTGAGGAATCAGGCAGAATATTCTATACTCTGTACGTTTCTGTTTGTTAAATGGCTAGCTGATGTGAAACAATTTGCTTTATGTTGTTGCTCGATCCGAGGGCTTGTTCCTGTACTGATAAAGAATTTCATTGCTGTTGTCCTCAGTATTTCATAGGAAAAAAAGTTAAGATTTCAGTTAGTTTTATTGCATTCATTCAGTTAATGTTTTAATCTCCTTTATGAAGTTTAAAGTAAGGGTTGATCATAAACAACGTTACTACAGGAAACATAAGGAAAAAATAATTTCTGAAAGTTTAAAGTAGTTAAGGCTGTTGTGGAATTGCCAAAAAATAAGCTGCAACTAATAAAATGAGTCCCATTGATTTAAATGGTCACTAGAAGAGACTCTGGTAACAATTAAATTGCATCCCATTTTGTCTACAAAGTTAATGAAGAAATCCTGCTCATAGTGATGTTTATGATGCCTCTAGTGCCACACCACCTCTTATGTTAGACTACATAAATACATTTCTTAAAATTATACTATACTTAAAATTATACATTTTGTAGTCTACAAAATACAGTGTATTTGAAGAAGCCCTGGTGTTAAGGCTGGCTGTCACCTTTCAACCCATTCTTGCTATCTACACATAGTCTTAATGGAGCTTTACTATCACATATGTAATGCAGTTTATGTTAGCAAGATTTTATCTCTTCATTCTTGAAGTGCTTTAGAAAATGATCTCTATTGTTCTATACAAAATGAAGAAACACATGGTGGTCCACATTCAGTGTAAAATTTGACCATAATGTTTCACCAACTAACTCAGTTAGTTATGGACAAGTTCTGAGGGTTTTAATGGACATTATATGTTACTAATTTTGTTTTTGTTAAAGCAGGTTTGTAAGCAACAAATTAGCTCTGTATAAGAAGAGAGTATTATTTTTACCATTGTTACAGCTTATTCTTTTTACTTCTTAGGGTTACTTGACAAAATGAAACAACATTACTGAAGGATAATTTCTTTGGTTTGGTTTTGTTTAGGCTGTGTATGTTAGTAGAATATGGTGGAATATGATGTTCATTTACATTCGTTTCTTGTCAAGTAAAACAAAATGAAAAAAAACCCTGTATTTTATTTTTTACCATGACATCATTCATAGCAATGAAATATACTGGGTTAATAATAGCAGCAAATGATTTTGGAGAGTAAATCATGACTCAGAAATACAAAACATCATGAGATCCAAGTCCCAGAAGGACCTAGAGAGCCTAGGGTTCATTTAACTAGAGGCAAAGTGCTCCTCGGTGTCTCTTAGAGGTACAACTCATACACAGAGTTTGAAATCCCAGATGTTTTTGCTGCAGTGCATGGAATTTTAACACTGTAACTTCCCATAAAATCATTGTCCTTCAGGCAATTTTGAAATAGGGAATAAGAACGGTATTTAGAAAAGGTGTGAGTTAAACAGACTGCAAATCAGCATACTAGCTTCAAATTTGAGTCCATTTTGTTTGCTTTTACCTTTTAAAATGCAGATTTGGCAATTCTGAGAGGGTTGCTAGCATTCAAATCAAGAAAGGGAGCATTAAATAATTGAAGTGGGACTGAATTGATCCACCTTGTCACACCATCTGTGTATGCCAGACCCAAATAAAAGATTTAAAAGGGAAAATTCAGTTCAAATGGGAATACCATCTGGGAAGATTATAGATCTCCAGGTCTCTCTCCCCTTAGGAGAGATCTTGATGAAGAACAGTGTCAATCTTAGTCAATAAAATCCATAAGAAGAGTGTGAATTAGATTATCCGCTTAATCCTTAACTGCTCTCTCAGGAGCTTGCTGTGATAAACTTCAGACAGTTGAAGGCTCCTACAGGAAGCAGGTCAGCTATCACTAGCTGGTTATTTGTCTCCTCCCTTTTTCTTTCGTTTCTATGAAGAAGCAGTTTGGGTGGAAATTGCAGGCATCATTCCAGTTACTGAAAGGATGTAATACATAAAGCAGTATGTAGAGAGGGGTAGGCATATTAAAAGCATGAGATTTCTTTTTCGTAACATGCCTTGATACCTAAAAGGGATGATAGAAATCATATGGATATAAACAGGTTAAGAGTTTACTCGAAACGGGCTGAAGCATGAATATGAAGCATTTGTATGTCCCAGTACTAACTATAACAGACAGCCATCTAAGGTAAGCAGCCCAGCAGTGACCAAATGTATGTGCAACAGTGGCCCAGAGCACCTTGCTGAGCAGCTGTTCACGTTCCTGCAACCTCCAGTGCTCGTGAAGCATCTGAAATCTGTCTCTGCAACCAGCACGGGTGCAGTTCAGCTCTGCAGTGTAGATGGAAGAGGGACTTCAAGGTATTTGTTGTTGCATTTGCAATGGCGATGTCGTGGCAGAACCTTCTGCTGGGCAGTGACTTGGTGCAGTGCTTCTCTTTTGAATAACACTGCCCTTGCATTAAAAAGGTATCTAAAAAGTACTTTCTTCAGGGTTGTGGCCCAAGGGTTGCAAAAGCAGTGAAGGCCCCCAATAAAACAGAGAGCCAAGGCTGCATTAAGGGAATGGTTCTTACACAAACTATTGGAAGAAAGAAAAACCTGTTTTGGAATTGGGTTGTAACCAGGTATTGTGCAGAGATGATTTGACTGACCCTGCATCGGCAGGGAATTTCAATTATCCTTGCAGCTGACCATGGAAATTATTCCTGTAGGTCTTGTACACTCTCTGGCATACTTAATATCCTAGCCCGAGGTAACGCGGGGAAGTCGTGAGGCAGGTGAGGTCTGGGTATGTGGGAGAGCAATCCCACATCCCCACAGATCCTCCTGGAGCCAAGAAGTTGGCTTTTTCTAAGCTAGGTTAGTAGGCCAAAATTGTCTTTTGTTGATTTATAGCTTTTTTGGTTTTTTGAGCACAAGATCCTTATTTATCATTATCCCTACAGATAAAGATGTAAATGTTAGTGAAAATTTATAATCCTCCTCAAAGGTACAAAACTTCTGTGAATACTACGAGAGCTATTTCTACTAAATGGATTTGCATTACCATACATAGACTTCAGTGTAACACAGAAAATAAACTTCTTGCAATGTTGTTAATTGTAACAATTTATATTAATATTGCTCTTCTCAATGGATCACATTTTCTGAAACAGCTAGTTGAACAGCTAATTTATGTTTAAATGGCACTGCCTGACCTGAGTAATACGACTAATAATTATTAAGAAAGCAGAATTGAAAAAAAAAAAAAAACTGAGATATAACTATCCAGTCTAAACTTAGGAACAGAAAAGAGCCTGTCAACTTCCCAATACTAAAATTAGTAATACAAAAATACAGTCTTCTTTGTGGTCGTGAAAAAACTGATCTGCAAAGCAATTGGTTGCTTTTTGTACTATCACTCAAATACTTCCTTGGGCAAGAAATAAGAATTATGAGACAAATTCCACTGCTCATCCTTGCTCACCTTCCTGCATCACATTGCACATATTTCTGCTGAAATTTCCAACTTTTTTATGCCTCCAAGATTACTGTTTCCTCTGTGCGTAACAGAAGTTGACAGTAATGGGAAACGCATGTAAACTCCCTGAGCTCTACCTGCAGGAGTGCAGTGCCTCTCCTTGTACCAGCTTCAGCTGGCTCTGGGCGGATGAGCTAATGTAATGAGCAAAATGTAGCATAACAAAGGTATTCCTTTAATTAAAGATAAAATACACAGAAATATGTCACTCGAAGCACGAAGTCTTAAGCGAGTAACTCAGCTCAGCATGCAGTCCAGTGAGATGAACCAGGAGAGACAACCCGATAGTTAGAAGTTTCCTACAAAAGGAAAGGCAGCCGGACCCGTTGCTCTGAGCTCTGCCCGTCTGCTGGGCTGAGCGCACAGCTTGGCCGCCGGCTCCGATGGGGGAGATCCAAGAGGAGGCGACGCGCCAGCGGCCCGGCCTGGACATCTGCCGATGGCCTGCGGCCGTGGATGGGGAAACACGGGCACTCGTAGATGCACCAAGGGAATTTGTGAAGTTTCTGTTTTCCTAGTCATTTAAACACATCGAGTATGAAGTAACATGTATTATTTCTATTTTATGCAGCTGCATACAAATGTTACAGCACTCTGGCTTATCTGAAAGAAAGCTGCAATCATCAATATATAAAATAAACTGCATTACTATAAAGCATGCTAAGAAGTACTTTCAAGTACAATGTCTTTCCACAAATCAGTTTTCAAACATTTTATGATTTCTTTCTTCTCTGAAATGTTGTATTGAAGAAGCAGTAAAATTTTCTATCATCTGCGCAGGACCTGAGAAGAGCTCAACTGGGTATTCTCACATGAAAGAAGTCTAATAGCTTTACCTTAGCCACACTGGGGATGCATACACTGGTAGAAGATGGAAGCATCTCAGTTGATTTTTTTAAAGATGATAAAGTCCTTCTGAGAGTTGTGCTTCATTCTCCCTATCTAAAAATGGAAAATAATATACATGTATACCTTAATCACAATTGTGCTGTGATATTAAGTGTTCAGTGAGCTACACAGAAATATGAAACATTGCACATGCTTAAGAAGCAATATTCTTCGTTTGTTGAGCCAGGTGCTCAACCACTGACAGGCTGAGCATTTCAACAGCTGCCTATCAGATGGTGGCTGAATCTTTCCCCCCAGAATTAAGCAGACCTTCAAAACGTCACTTACCCATAAGCTTCAAAACAAAACACACTTCTGCATTACAGACAAGCTTTTCTGCACACCATATTTGTTCTGTGCTCTCAGTAGGTCTGAAAACAAATAGAGGCTCTAACATTTATTTCTAACTCTTTATAAAGGCATGAGAATAGCAATTGTTGTAAGATGGTATACAAAATAATATGCACTAACCTTCAGAGAATTGATTGCCTGAGAAAATAAGGTGACGTAGGGTTTTACTCAGGTTAGAGTTAGAAGAAATAGCCTGATTCCAAAGCATCTGATAAACAAAATTTTATCCTTATTTATATCAAGATTGAAAAAGATGTGTGTGTGTGCGTGTATATATATATATATGTATATATTCAGTGTTTTTTTACAAATTAGAGAGATTTTCACGGTAGGAACTAACACAATAAAAGGTCAGTAGTATCCCACTTTCAGAGAAAGTGTGAAACAGGTTCTGTTCAGTGTTGATTGCAGGGGAAGGAAGGCTGACCTGTGTGTGTATAATGTAATCAGGGAGGTGACAGCAGTGCCACTAGCGAAATCTCGGTTTGTGCGTTGCTTTGATTTGAAGCGCGGAGCGAGGGCTATGCCAACGAGTTAATGACTATGGATTATACCATAAACTTGCAGCACTTTCTCTCCTGCTTGTCCGGAACGTCAGGCGCCAACTGTGAGTGTCTTTTTGGTGACTCCACTTGCCAAGTCTGGCAAGACCCCGTGTGCGTGGGGAGCACGGGCTGCTTTTGGGTGCAGCTAATGGGAAGGGGTGGCCATGCTATGAATTCACACTTCAGATTGCTGCAGGAGATCTTCTCTGTGTAGGGAAGTCACGTTGTGTAGTGCGGTTGTCCGTTGCTTCCGTGGTGTCCCTGAAGTAGGTTACGGGCTGTCATTCAAGAATTATATGTGCCAAGTTTAAATTAATTAGACACAAAGCAAAAAAAATGACTGCCTTGACAGAGAGTGTGATGAGCGACCTTTCTAAGTGGAAATAAAAATGTTTAATTGAATGTTTCAGTAAAGTTTTTCTTTCTTTTTTTTTTTCTCCTGTCAAATCACAGGAATTATGGAGAGGATTCATAATATATACTGGAGTGGGTGGAATGTAATTACCTACTCTTTTTAAAATCTAATTTTTTACCTCTTTCAGGAAACACTAGAGATGAGTTGGGGTGGTCGCTTGTTTTATTATTTATTTATTTTAAGGTAAGGTGCTTACCAATTTATTTTTATATCTGGTTCATAAGGATAAGATGTAGTTTTAAAAGGAAAGGGGACTGAATGATTTTAAGTGCAGTTAGAGGAATGGATTAAGATAACAAAAAGAAAAAGAAAGTATCCGCTTGGAGGGATATCAGGCTTTTCTCATGGAAGTTTCTTTTGTCAGTGCTTTACTGTATTGTGTTTGTCCGTCCCTGGCAAATAACGGGCAGAGATAAAACTCTTTTCTAATAATAAAAAAAAAGTTTATATATTGTATTGAATTTTTAGATATTTCTATCTTATTAAATTTAAACTGCAGGTTTTCAACTTTAGAAAATATAGTTTTCATCTCAAAAAATGCTTCTACTTCCAGATACTGAAAATCTTTTATCAGAGTCCTTTGAATAATGTTTTAAGTGGCATCAGTACTTTAGTAATCTCTCATAGTAAAGCTAAAGAGCAGAGTGGTCATACATAGTACAAAGTGGTTTTGCTTTAACGTTTTCCAATTATTTCTTTTTTTAAGAAACTATTTTTTTTTCTCTTTCTGTAATGACTTACATTAACTCTCTGTTGCTGTTTATTATTATTATTTTTTTTTCTGTTGGTAACAAATTTAACTTTTCCAAAGTTGAATTGCCTATTCAGGCATTTTATGAAGTTTCTAAATAAAGGCCAAACAAATTCCTTTCATGAAATAAATAAATAAATGCTAAATGAATAAATTCCATCTATGATACAGCACCTTATAACAAGATTATAGTTCTTTTATCCGCTTGCATAAATTGATATGTCTGCTCTGGTGCTAAAGTATGTGTTTTTGAAGCTTATCCGGAGCATACTTCCCTTTGCAAGGGAGAAAATAATCACTGAAATAACATTTTAGTTTAAAATGTGCTACATCTGTGCAGAGCATCCCTCGGTAGATCAGCTACTCTCTGTGCAGGTGATTTTCCACTGAAGTGCTACAGCCTTCAGAGGCTCCAAGAAGTGAAACTCAACCTTTATTCACCCACTTAGTGCTACGAAAGGCGAGTGACAGGTGATACATTAATAGCACTTGAAAAAAATAACCTAAGATGGT